>NC_053028.1:547620901-547685276 GCF_003073215.2 Triticum urartu | reverse complement strand
GCCCCGACCTCCCACCGTAACTGGGAACTCCCTGAAATTTTCCTCGCCCTCGCTTCTACCATGGTTTTTTCTGTCATGGACGGCCCAAAGAATGTCATGCAGCTGCGTCTCCGGCCCACCCAGGACAAAAAGCCCATTTTCTATCATGATTTTTTGTCATAGAAGTAGGAGCCCACCACATCTATGATGATACCGGGTTTTGTAACAATTATCGTCATAGAAGTGTCATATGTATGACCGAAATTTTTTTCGTTCGGACCAAAATGTCACGGATGTGTCTTTTTTTGTAGTGAAGATCTCCGAGGACGATAACCTTTTATATAAAAGGAATTAACTCAACGCTCTGAATGACTTAGCTTTTCTGTCGCCGCGCTAGCGTCCTTCGCGTTCGTAGGCAGTGCTCTTTTCTCCCGGCCGTCTCCTTCTTGGGAGCCATGGCGACGAAGAATTGCTAGGCTTACTACCAGACCAGAATCTCACAATTGTGCCCCCAACCTGGCGCGCCAAAGATGTCGGTGTGGAACGACACCTATGGGATCACAAGAACCCCTACTACAGTTGCCGGGGCGCGGGGTTGCGAGAAGAGCAGGATTGGTAACCAGCACGAGGATCGTTTACCCAGGTTCGGGCCGCGAGGATGCATAAAACCCTAGTCCTGCTTTGGTGGGTGTATTTCAGAGAGTTCTTGAGCTCTCGAACTAGCTGCGGTGAGTGTGTGGTTTGAAAAGGCCAAATCCCTCTCCAGTATGCCATGGGCCTCCTTTTATAGTCGAAAGGGGCTGCCACAGTGGCACACAGGAGGTGGAAAGGCGCATAGTGCTATGAGCTTATCGCTCGTATTACAGGACAAGGCACATTTAATGCATCGCTTTGGTGTCCCCTTGCTTTATTGGGGACGGGAACGAGGCCCGTCCCGTCCATCGCCGCTCCTCCTTGCTTCGACACGTGCCCTGGTCAGCAATGCATGTGGTGCCATGTAAGCAGGCAGGTAACTGAGGTGGCACGGTGGCAAAGCCTTCATGAAGATCTGCATGCCACCAAGCGGGCACTTGCTGAGTTGGCCTGGGAGCTGCATGTTGCCATGTAGGTGCCTGCCCAACTGGTTGGGCTGGCAGCTACATGCGAATGGCGGTGGAGACTTGGTTGGTGCGGGCCTGGACGTGGCCCTGCTGGCGCCCTTGGCGAGGGCCTTGCCGGGTGGCCCGGCAAGGGCCTTGCCGTGGCGTGCTGTTGTCCCCGGCAAGGACGTTGTCGGGGGTCTGGTGGCCTTCCTCGGCAAGGATCTTGCCAAGGGTCATCGTCTTCTAATCCTCAACTGATCTTGAGTGTTCCTTGTCTTCACAAAGATCTGCAGGCCACCATGGAGGTGCCTCCCGAGCCCTGGCCCAACGTGATGTTGGAGAACGTGGACTCAAGGATGGCTCGCTCTGTTGGTGTGGGGCGAGCTGCCTCCACAAGGGTCTTGCCGGGGCTGCCGAGGCTGCCCCGACAAGGGTCTTGCCGGGGCTGCCGAGGCTGCCCCGACAAGGGTCTTGCCGGGGGAACCTACTTCGTCCCTCTACTCTTTGTGGTCTTGGCCTTGGCGTTTCTCTGGCTGTCTTGGGCTTCGGTTTTACCTCGGTTCACCTCCCCTGCTCTGCTTGGTGTGGCCGTGGGCGCGGCTTCGACTGTCCGTGCACCGGTAAAGGGGTACAAAAGCGCGCCCCTTCTTCTGTACACCGACAAAATTCTCATCAAATCTTGGCATAACAACAGTACCATGGATCAAAGAAAGTTGTAGCTTTGCCTATGTGAATTTAAATAGAAAAATAATTTAAAGCCACAACACACTTGGAAGGGGTGGACTTTTAACATCACGACAAGCTTATAGAACACAATTTATCCTAAAACCTATAGTTTAAATCTAGTGATCGAAACATCCATTATCCAATGTGTATAAACACAAACTGTGACTTGGTTTTGTTTGGAATCTTCTTTTTAGACATAACAAATATAGACAAGCACAATACTAAATTAGAAATTGTTGTTGAAATTAATATGACCAGTGACTACTCTGGCAGAATACACAATCCATTTTAATTCAAATAAACACAATATACAATTACTGATATAGGTGAGCTGCTTAGAAATGTAATCTACGATCTACCTTGAACTGCAGGAAAGTCAGAGACATTGATGAATTAATATGCATCAGCCATGCTGGGTCTGCAAATTCAGCTAGTAAAACAACGAAAAGCCACTTCTCCAAGCTAGAATCAATGGCTTGAGAAAAAGAAATAGATGCTAATGTACCAAAAATATTAGCTGATCACACTGCAATTGTGTTTTTTTACTTGGTTGCGTACTAACACTACCCTGAACATATTTCTCAAAATAATAAAATACTACCCTGAAAATAAGCTCCCAAATTTAGGTGTACTGCTAGGATTCCAGAAAGTAATCTAACTATTCGAATATCAGATATTTTCATTCCCACATGTATGATGTGTACTACACAACCTTCTTCTTGTAGATGTTGTTGGGCCTCCAAGTGCAGAGGTTTGTAGGACAGTAGCAAATTTCCCTCAAGTGGATGACCTAAGGTTTATCAATCCGTAGGAGGCATAGGATGAAGATGGTCTCTCTCAAGCAACCCTGCAACCAAATAACAAAGAGTCTCTTGTGTCCCCAACACACCCAATACAATGGTAAATTGTATAGGTGCACTAGTTCGGCGAAGAGAGGGTGATACAAGTGGTATATGGATAGTAGATAAAGGTATTTGTAATCTGAAATTATAAAAACAGCAAGGTAACAAGTGATAAAAGTGAGCGTAAACGGTATTGCAATGTGTTGAAACAAGGCCTAGGGTTCATACTTTCACTAGTGCAAGTCCTCTCAACAATAATAACATAATTGGATCATATAACTAGCCCTCAACATGCAACAAAGAGTCACTCCAAAGTCACTAATAGTGGAGCACGAACGAAGAGATTATGGTAGGGTACGAAACCACCTCAAAGTTATTCTTTCCAATCAATCTGTTGGGCTATTCCTATAAGTATCACAAACAGCCCTAGAGTTTGTACTAGAATAACACCTTAAGACACAAATCAACCAAAACCCTAATGTCACCTAGATACACCAATGTCACCTCAAGTATCCGTGGGTATGATTATACGATATGCATCACACAATCTCAGATTCATCTATTCAACCAACACAAAGGACCTCAAAGAGTGCCCCAAAGATCTACCGGAGAATCACGACGAAAACATGTGCCAACCCCTATGCATAGGTTCATGGGCGGAACCCGCAAGTTGATCACCAAAACATACATCAAGTGAATCACGTGATATCCCATTGTCACCACAGATATCCACGGCAAGACATACATCAAGTGTTCTCAAATCTTTAAAGACTCAATATGATAAGATTACTTCAAAGGGGAAACTCGATTCATTAAAAGAGAGAAGAGGGGGAGGAGAAACATAAGATCCAACTATAATAGCAAAGCTCGCGATACATCAAGATCGTATCACCTCAAGAACACGAGAGAGAGAGAGATCAAACACATAGCTACTGGTACATACCCTCAGCCCCGAGGGAGAACTACTCCCTCCTCGTCATGGAGAGCACCGGGATGATGAAGATGGCCACTGGAGAGGGTTTGCCCCTCCGGCAGGGTGCCAGAACGGGTCTAGATTGGCTTTCGGTGGCTACGAAGGCTTCTGGCGGTGGAACTCCTGATCTAATCTCCGTTCTGGAAGTTTTAGGGTACGACGATATATATGGGTGCAGAAGTAAGTCGGAGGAGCCACGAGGGCCCCACGAGGCAGGGGGCGCGCCCTAGGGGGGCGCCCCCACCCTCGTGAGCACCTCCCGTATCTCCTGACATGGAGTCCAAGTCTATCCGGTGGCTTTCGTTCCAAAAATAACTTCTCCAGTTGATTTCGTTCCGTTTCGACTCCGTTTGATATTCCTTTTCTTCGAAACACTAAATAGGCATAAAATAGCAAATCTGGGTTGGGCCTCCGATTAATAGGTTAGTCCCAAAAATAATATAAAAGTGGAAAATAAAGCCCAATATTGCCCAAAATAGTAGATAATATTGCATGGAGCAATCAAAAATTATAGATACGTTGGAGACATATCAAGCATCCCCAAGCTTAATTCCTGCTCGTCTCGAGTAGGTAAATGATAAAAAGAATTTTTGATGCGGAGTGCTACTTGGCATAATTTCAATGTAATTCTTCCTACTTGTGATATGAATATTCAGATCCGAAAGATTCAAGACAAAAGTTCATTTTGACATAAAAATAATAATACTTCAAGCATACTAACTAAGCAATCATGTCTTCTTCAAAATAACATGGCCAAAGAAAGTTATCCCTACAAAATCATATAGTCTGGCTATGCTCTATCTTCACCACACAAAATATTTAAATCATGCACAACCCCGATGACAAGCCAAGCAATTGTTTCATACTTTTGATGTTCTCAAACTTTTTCAATCTTCACGTAATACATGAGCGTGAGCCATGGATATAGCACTATAGGTGGAATAGAATGGTGGTTGTGGAGAAGACAAAAGGGAGAAGATAGTCTCACATCAACTAGGCGTATCAATGGGCTATGGAGATGCCCATCAATAGATATCAATGTGAGTGAGTAGGGATTGCCATGCAACGGATGCACTAGAGCTATAAGTATGTATGAAAGCTCAAAAAGAAACTAAGTGGGTGTGCATCCAACTTCTTGCTCACGAAGACCTAGGGCATTTTGAGGAAGCCCATCATTGGAATATACAAGCCAAGTTCTATAATGAAAGATTCCCACTAGTATATGAAAGTGACAACATAGGAGACTCTCTATCATGAAGATCATGGTGCTACTTTGAAGCACAAGTGTGGTAAAAGGATAGTAGCATTGCCCTTTTATTTTTATTTTTTTTTTTTTGCCTTTTTTTTTTTTTGTTTTTTTTTATTTTTTATTTTTTATTTTGGCCTTTCTTTTTTTATGGCCTTTCTCTTTTTTTGTGGACAATGCTCTATTGAATGATGATCATCACACTTCTATTTATTTACAACTCAATGATACAACTCGATACTAGAACAAAGTATGACTCTATATGAATGCCTCCGCGGTGTACCGGGATATGCAATGAATCAAGAGTGACAAGTATGAAAGAATCATGAACAGTGGCTTTGCCACAAATACTATGTCAACTACATGATCATGCTAAGCAATATGACAATGATGAAGCGTGTGTCATATAATAGGAATGGTGGAAAGTTGCATGGCAATATATCTCGGAATGGCTATGGAAATGCCATAATAGGTAGGTATGGTGGCTGTTTTGAGGAAGGTATATGGTGGGTTTATGGTACCGGCGAAAGTTGCGCGGTACTAGAGAGGCTAGCAATGGTGGAAGGGTGAGAGTGCGTATAATCCATGGACTCAACATTAGTCATAAAGAACTCACATACTTATTGCAAAAATCTATTAGTTATTACGAAACAAAGTACTACGCGCATGCTCCTAGGGGGATAGATTGGTAGGAAAAGACCATCGCTCGTCCCCGACCGCCACTCATAAGGAAGACAATCAATAAATAAATCATGCTCCGACTTCATCACATAACGGTTCACCATACGTGCATGCTACGGGAATCACAAACTTCAACACAAGTATTTCTCAAATTCATAACCACTCAACTAGCATGACTCTAATATCACCATCCTCATATCTCAAAACAATTATCAAGTATCAAACTTCTCATAGTATTCAACACACTCATAAGAGAATTTTATTATTCTTGAATACCTAGCATATTAGGATTTTAAGAAATTTACCATGCTATTTAAGACTCTCAAAATAATCTAAGTGAAGCATGAGAGTTCATCTATTTCTTCAAAATAAAACTACCACCATGCTCTAAAAGATATAAGTGAAGCACTAGAGCAAATGACAAACTACTCTGAAAGATATAAGTGAAGATCAATGAGTAGTTCGAATAATTATGCAACTATGTGAAGACTCTCTAACATTTAATAATTTCAGATATTTGTATTTATTCAAACAGCAAACAAAATAAAATGACATTCTAAGAATATCAAACATCATGTGAAGAAGCAAAAACTTAGGATCAACCGAAACTAACCGATAGTTGTTGAAGAAGAAAGGTGGGATGCCAACCGGGGCATCCCCAAGCTTAGATGCTTGAGACTTCTGAAATATTATCTTGGGATGCCTTGGGCATCCCCAAGCTTGAGCTATTTTGTGTCTCCTTAATTCCTCTCATATCACGGTCTCTCCTAAATCTCAAAAGCTTCATCCACACAAAACTCAACAAGGACTCGTGAGATAAGTTAGTATAAACCATTGCAAAAACCTTATCATACTCTACTGTAGCAAATCACTAAAATTATTATTCAACATTGCATACTAAATGCCTCTTCATATTTAATAGTCCTATCCTCAAATAGAATCATTAAAGAAGCAAACATATGCAAACAATGCAAACATAACAGCAATCTGCCTAAACAGGATAGTCTGTAAAGAATGCTGCAACATCCATACTTCCCTAGCTCCAAAAATTATGAAAGAAAAATTCCCACTGGTAAATTTATCAGAGCTTAATATGCAAAAGGTTTCAACATTTTATCACATTCTGACTTTTCTAGGGAATTATTGCAACAGCGGTAAACTTTCTGTTTTCAAACAGCAACATGTGTACTTGTAACATAGGCATAGTAAAGACTATCAATGCCACTTTTATTGGAATAAAAGATGCAAAACATTGTTCTAAATAACAAAAGCAAATCCTAACAAAATAAATTGACGCTCCAAGCAAAACACATATCATGTGGTAATAAAAATATAGCTCCAAGTAAAGTTACCGATGAATGAAGACGAAGAGGGGATGCCTTCCGGGGCATCCCCAAGCTTAGGCTCTTGCCACTTCTTATTCCATAGTCCATCAAATCCTTACCCAAAACTTGAAAACTTCACAACACAAAACTTAACAGAAAACTCATAAGCTCCGTTAGCGAAAGAAAACAAAACACCACTTCAAGGTACTGTAATGAACTCATTATTTATTTATATTGGTGTTAACCCTACTGCATTCCAACTTATCTATGGTTTATAAACTATTTTACTAGCCATAGATTCATCAAAATAAGCAAACAACACACGAAAAACAGAATCTGTCAAAAACAGAACAGTCTGTAGTAATCTGAATCAAACGTATACTTCTGGAGCACATAAAATTATCAAATAAATTTCTGGACCTGAGGAATTTATATATTAATCATGAAAAAATAATTAAATAAATATCACTATCCAAACAAAAATGGCAGCATTTCTCGTGAGCGCTAAAGTTTCTGTTTTTGACAGCAAGATCAACAAGACTTTCCCCAAGTCTTCCCAACCGTTCTACTTGGCACAAACACTAATTAAACACATAAAACCACATATAAACAGAGGCTAGATGAATTATTTATTACTAAACAGTAACAAAAATCAAGGAACTAAAATAGAATTGGGTTGTCTCCCAACAAGCGCTATCATTTAACGCCCCTAGCTAGGCACGATGATTTCAATGATGCTCACATAATGGATAGGAATTGAAACATAAAGAGAGCATCATGAAGAATATGACTAGCACATTTAAGCCTAACATGCTTCCTATGCATAGGGATTTTGTGAGCAAACAACGTGTGGGAACAAGAATCAACTTTCATAGGAAGGTAAAACAAGCATAACTTCAAAATTTTAAGCACATAGAGAGGAAACTTGATATTATTGCAATTCCTACAAGCATATATTCCTCCCTCATAATAATTTTCAGTAGCATCATGAATGAATTCAACAATATAACCATCACCTAAAGCATTCTTTTCATGATCTACAAGCATAGAAAATTTATTACTCTCCACATAAGCAAAATTCTTCTTATTCGGAATAGTGGGAGTATCATAGGAAACTTGAATACTATAAATTGTTTCCACATTAAAAGAGTAATGTTCAGAGAAGGGGTACTCATAACTATGATAAGTTTTATAAATATAATCACTACTTTTTATAGCATAAGTATCATCACAATAATCATCATAAGTAGGAGGCATGCTATCATTATTATAAACATGCATATCAAAACTTGGGAGACTAAAAATATCATCTTCATTAATCATAGCTTCCCCAAGCTTGGGACAAACATTAATTGCAGCAAATATATTCTCAAATATGTCATCCTCATAAAACATAGCTTCCCCAAGCTTGTGCCTTTTCATATCATAAGCATAATCACTCTCATCATTAATAGTATAGATAGCACCGATAGTATAGCAATTATTATATTCTTCCAAGCAAGTGCCAAAAAGATTTTCAAGATCATAAGAAGTATCATTATCTTCCACAATTATATTTTCATGAGGCACAATAGTAATAGGAGCAGCACTATTTGGGAGAGATATCTTTTTACCTCTCTTCCTTTTTCTTTTCTTCTTCTTCACCACATCTTGTGTGGGTTCAATCCTCTTTTTGGACCTCCTTATTAATGAGATTGGTTGAATAGGAGGCTCCTCCTCGTTACCTGATTCATCATAAGAAATAATAGGAGGATATTGGGAAGTCTCTTCCCTTTCATCAGTATTATCTTCATCTCCTATTTGTTTTCTTTTCTTTATATAATTGGCAATATAAGGATTTTCAATGCAATTCACCGTACAATATATATAAACCTTCTCTAGATCAAAACCAAGAAGTTTATCGAGATTAAATTTTGGAATACCCTCAGTTATACGTTTCATTTCTTCATAACCCAAGCGCAAACTAAGTTCATTATGTTGTGCAAGGGAAATCAAGTCATCACAATTTTTGGACACGATACGTCCATGAAACAATTTGCATTTGATATTTAAATGACCATGTTCATTGCAAAGTTCGCAAGTATGGGTAAGATATCTTAAATTTTCAGCACATTCATCTAGCTCTTCTTGCAACAAATTAGTTTCTAAGTACTTATGCCTCTTGCAATATCTATCTTCCCTATTTGGTGTGTACTTGCAAACCCAGTCTACTCCACAAAAATTGACATGTTTATAGGAGGCATTTTCATCATAACTAGTGCAATCATCATTAGCATCATGGATATTCAAAGAATTCGTACTAACAACATTGCAATCATGCTCATCATTCAAATATTTACTGCCAAACATTTTAGAGATCTCTTCTTCTAGCACTGAGCACAATTATCCTTTCCATCATACTCACGAAAGATATTAAAAAGATGAAGCATATGAGACAAACTCAATTCCATTTTTTTGTAGTTTTCTTTTATAAACTAAACTACTGATAAAACAAGAAACTAAAAGACTCGATTGCAAGATCTAAATATATACCTTCAAGCGCTAACCTCCCCGGCAACGGCGCTAGAAAAGATCTTGATGTGTACTACACAACCTTCTTCTTGTAGACGTTGTTGGGCCTCCAAGTGCAGAGGTTTGTAGGACAGTAGCAAATTTCCCTCAAGTGGATGACCTAAGGTTTATCAATCCGTAGGAGGCGTAGGATGAAGATGGTCTCTCTCAAGCAACCCTGCAACCAAATAACAAAGAGTCTCTTGTGTCCCCAACACACCCAATACAATGGTAAATTGTATAGGTGCACTAGTTCGGCGAAGAGAGGGTGATACAAGTGGTATATGGATAGTAGATAAAGGTATTTGTAATCTGAAATTATAAAAACAGCAAGGTAACAAGTGATAAAAGTGAGCGTAAACGGTATTGCAATGTGTTGAAACAAGGCCTAGGGTTCATACTTTCACTAGTGCAAGTCCTCTCAACAATAATAACATAATTGGATCATATAACTAGCCCTCAACATGCAACAAAGAGTCACTCCAAAGTCACTAATAGCGGAGAACGAACGAAGAGATTATGGTAGGGTACGAAACCACCTCAAAGTTATTCTTTCCAATCAATCCGTTGGGCTATTCCTATAAGTGTCACAAACAGCCCTAGAGTTCGTACTATAATAACACCTTAAGACACAAATCAACCAAAACCCTAATGTCACCTAGATACTCCAATGTCACCTCAAGTATCCGTGGGTATAATTATACGATATGCATCACACAATCTCAGATTCATCTATTCAACCAACACAAAGGACCTCAAAGAGTGCCCCAAAGTTCTACCGGAGAATCACGACGAAAACGTGTGCCAACCCCTATGCATAGGTTCATGGGCGGAACCCGCAGGTTGATCACCAAAACATACATCAAGTGAATCATGTGATATCCCATTGTCACCAAAGATATCCACGACAAGACATACATCAAGTGTTGTCAAATCTTTAAAGACTCAATCCGATAAGATTACTTCAAAGGGGAAACTCGATTCATTACAAGAGAGAAGAGGGGGAGGAGAAACATAAGATCCAACTATAATAGCAAAGCTCGTGATACATCAAGATCGTATCACCTCAAGAACACGAGAGAGAGAGAGATCAAACACATAGCTACTGGTACATACCCTCAGCCCCGAGGGAGAACTACTCCCTCCTCATCATGGAGAGCACCGTGATGATGAAGATGGCCACTGGAGAGGGATTGCCCCTCCGGCAAGGTGCCGGAACGGGTCTAGATTGGCTTTCGGTGGCTACGGAGGCTTCTGGCGGCGGAACTCCTGATCTAATCTCCATTCTGGAAGTTTTAGGGTATGACGATATATATGGGTGCAGGAAGTACGTCGGAGGAGCCACGGGGGCCCCACGAGGCAGGGGGCGCGCCATAGGGGGGGGGCGCCCCCCACCCTCGTGAGCACTCCCTTATCTCCTAACGTGGAGTCCAAGTCTATCCGGTGGCTTTCGTTCCAAAAATAACTTCTCCAGTTGATTTCGTTCCGTTTCGACTCCGTTTGATATTCCTTTTCTTCGAAACACTGAAATAGGCATAAAACAACAAATCTGGGTTGGGCCTCCGATTAATAGGTTAGTCTCAAAAATAATTTAAAATTGGAAAATAAAGCCCAATATTTCCCAAAACAGTAGATAATATTGCATGGAGCAATCAAAAATTATAGATACGTTGGAGACGTATCAACACACACTTAGTTTCTTTTGTTGAGCTTTCATACATTTATAGCTCTAGTGCATCCGTTGCATGGCAATCCCTACTCCTTGCATCTACATCAATTGATGGGCATCTCCATATCTCATTGATTAGCCTCGTTGATGTGAGACTTTCTCTTTTTTCCTTCTCCACATAACCCCCATCATCATATTCTATTCCACCCATAGTGCTATATCCATGGCTCGCGCTCATGTATTGCGTGAAAGTTTATAGGTTTGAGATTACTAAAGTATGAAACAATTGCTTGGCTTGTCATCGGGGTTGTGCATGATGAGAGCATTCTTGTGTGACGAAAATGGAGCATGACTAAACTATATGATTTTGTAGGGATGAACTTTCTTTGGCCATGTTATTTTGAGAGGACATAATTGCTTAGTTAGTATGCTTGAAGTATTATTATTTTTATGTCAATATGAACTTTTATCTTGAATCTTTTGAATCTGAATATTCATACCACAATTAAGAAGAATTACATTAAAATTATGCCAAGTAGCACTCCGCATCAAAAATTCTGTTTTTATCATTTACCTACTCGAGGACGAGCAGGAATTAAGCTTGGGGATGCTTGATACGTCTCCAACGTATCTATAATTTTTGATTGCTCCATGCTATATTATCTACTGTTTTGGACATTATTGGGCTTTATTATCCACTTTTATATTATTTTGGGACTAACCTATTAACCGGAGGCCCAGCCCAGAATTGCTGTTTTTTTGCCTATTTTAGGGTTTCGAAGAAAAGGAATATCAAACGGAGTCCAAACGGAATGAAACCTTCGGGAACATGATTTTCTCACCGAACATGATCCAGGAGACTTGGACCCTACGTCAAGAAACAAAGGAGGAGGCCATGAGGTAGGGGGCGCGCCTACCCTCCCAGGCGCGCCCTCCACCCTCGTGGGCCCCTGTTGCTCCACCGATACTCCTTCCTCCTATATATAACCTGTACCCCCAAATGATCAGATACGGAGCCAAAACCCTAATTCCACTGCCGCAACTTTCTGTATCCACGAGATCCATCTTGGGGCCTGTTCCAGAGCTCCGCCGGAGGGGTATCCATCACGGAGGGCTTCTACATCATCACCATAGCCTCCGATGAAGTGTGAGTAGTTTACCTCAGACCTCGGGTCCATAGTTATTAGCTAGATGGCTTCTTCTCTCTTTTTGGATCTCAATACATGTTCTCCCCCTCTTTTGTGGAGAACTATTCGATGTAATCTTATTTTTGCAGTGTGTTTGTTGAGACCGATGAATTGTGGGTTTATGATCAAGTCTATCGATGAATAATATTTGAATCTTCTTCTGAATTCTTTTATGTATGATTGGTTATCTTTGCAAGTCTCGAATTATCAGTTTGGTTTGGCCTACTAGATTGATCTTTCTTGCAATGGGAGAAGTGCTTAGCTTTGGGTTCAATCTTGTGATGTCCTTTCCCAGTGACAGTAGGGGCAGCAAGGCACGTATTGTATTGTTGCCATCGAGGATAACAAGATGGGGTTTTCTTCATATTGCATGAGTCTATCCCTCTACATCATGTCATCTTGCTTAAGGCGTTACTCTGTTTTCATGAACTTAATACTCTAGATGCATGCTGGATAGTGGTCGATGAGTGGAGTAATAGTAGTAGATGCAGGCAGGAGTCGGTCTACTTGTCTCGGACGTGATGCCTATATACATGATCATACCTAGATATTCTCATAACTATGCTCAATTCTGTCAATTGCTCAATAGTAATTCGTTCACCCACCGTAGAATACTTATGCTCTTGAGAGAAGCCACTAGTGAAACCTATGGCCCCCGGGTCTATCTTCATCATATTAATCTTCCAATACTTAGTATGTTCACCCACCGTAGATATTTATGCTCTTGAGAGAAGCCACTAGTGAAACCTATGGCCCCCGGGTCTATCTTCATCATATTAATCTTCCAATACTTAGTTATTTACTTTGCTTTTTTACTTTGCTTTTATTTTACTTTGCATCTTTATCATAAAATACCAAAAATATTATCTTATCCTATCTATCAGATCTCACTCTCGTAAGTGGCAGTGTGTAGGGATTGACAACCCCTTATCGCGTTGGTTGCGAGGATTTATTTTGTTTTGTGCAGGTACGAGGGATCACGCGTAGCCTCCTACTGGATTGATACCTTGGTTCTCAAAAACTGAGGGGAATACTTACGCTACTTTGCTGCATCATCCCTTCCTCTTCGGGAAAACCAACTCAGTGCTCAAGAGGTTAGCATCCTCTGAGGGGCTTGTTCGGGTATCTTCATCCCGAACAGTAGAGCAAAGAGTTGCTCCTCAACCTACTGAACCTACTGAAAATGAAAATGTCTGCTTTGAAATTCCTTCGGGTATGATAGAAAAACTGCTAGCTAATCCTTTTGCAGGAGACGGAACAACGCATCCTAATGAGCACCTAATATATGTGGATGAAGTTTGTGGATTATTTAAGCTTGCAGGTGTACCCGGAGATGTTATTAAGAAGAAGGTCTTCCCTTTATCTTTGAAGGAAGATGCATTGACATGGTATAGGCTATGTGATGATACGGGGTCATGGAACTACAAACAATTGAAATTGGAATTTCATCAGAAGTTTTATCCTATGCATCTTGTTCATCGTGATCACAATTATATATATAATTTTCTGGCCTCGCGAAGGAGAAAGCATCGCTCAAGCTTGGGGGAGGCTTAAATCAATGTTATATTCATGCCCCAATCATGAGATCTCAAGAGAAATGATTATTCAAAATTTATATGCTCGGCTTTCTGATAACAATCGCATCCATGCTCGATACTTCTTGTGCTGGCTCTTTTATGACAAAGACTATTGAATTCAAATGGGATTTATTGGAAAGAATTAAACGCAACTTCTGAAGATTGGGACCTCGATGAAGGTAAGGAGTCAGGTATGACACCTAAGTTTGATTGTGTTAAATCTTTTATGGATACCGATGTTTTCCGTAAATTTAGCACTAAATATGGACTTGACTCTGAGATAGTAGCTTCTTTCTGTGAATCTTTTGCTACTTATGTTGATCTCCCCAATGAGAAGTGGTTTAAATATCATCCTCCCATAGAAGTAAAAGTAGCTGCACCTATTAAAGTTGAAGAAAAGACTATCACTTATAATGATCCTATTGTTCCTACTTCTTATGTTGAGAAACCACCTTTCCCTGTTAGGATAAAGGATCATGCTAAAGCTTCAACTGTGGTTCGTAAAAGCAATATTAGAAACATATACACCTCCTGAGCAAGTTAAAGTTGAACCTAATATTGCTATTGTTAAAGATCTTTTGGCTGATAATATTGATGGGCATGTTCTGTGATGAAACTGCTAGAATTGCTAAACCTTGTGCTAAAGATAAACCTAGACCTGTGGTAGGCATGCCTATTATTTCTGTTAAAATAGGAGATCATTGTTATCATGGCTTATGTGATATGGGTGCCAGTGCTAGTGCTATACCTCATGACTTATACAAAGAAATTATGCATGATATTGCACCTGCTGAGATAGAAGATATTGATGTCACAATTAAACTTGCCAATAGAGATACTATTTCACCAATTGGAATTGTTAGAGATGTTGAAGTCTTGTGTGGGAAAACTAAATATCCTGCTGATTTTCTTGTTCTTGGTTCCCCACAAGATAGCTTTTGTCCCATTATATTTGGTAGACCCTTCTTAAACACTGTTAATGCTAAGATAGATTGCAAAAAGGATGTTGTTACTATCGGTTTAGATGATATGTCTCATGAATTTAATTTCTCTAAATTTAGTAGACAACACCGTGAAGAAGAATTACCTAGTAAGGATGAAATTATTGGTCTTGCTTCTATTGCCGTACCTCCTAGTGATCCTTTAGAACAATATTTGCTAGACCATGAAAATGATATGTTTATGAATGAAAGAAGGGAAATAGATGAAGTATTCTTTAAACAGGAACCTATTCTGAAACACAATTTGCCTGTTGAAATCCTAGGGGATCCTCCTCCACCCAAGGGTGATCCCGTGTTTGAGCTTAAACCGTTGCCTGATACTCTTAAATATGCTTATCTTGATGAGAAAAAGATATATCCTGTTATTATTCAGTGCTAACCTTTCAAAGCGTAAAGAAAATAAATTATTGAAAACTCTGAAGAAGCATCGTGCCACTATTGGATATACTCTTGATGATCTTAAGGGCATTAGTTCCACTCTATGTCAGCACAAAATTAAATTGGAGAAAGATGCTAAACCAGTTGTTGATTATCAACGATTGTTAAATCCCAAGATGAAAGAAGTGGTAAGAATTGAAATACTAAAGCTTCTGGAGGAAGGTATAATTTGTCCTATTGTTGATAGTCAGTGGGTAAGTCCTGTTAATTATGTCCCTAAGAAGGGAGGTATTAATATTGTTCCTAATCATAAGAATGAATTGATTCCTCAAAGAATTGTTACAAGTTATAGGATGGTAATTGATTTTCACATATTAAATAAAGCTAATAGAAAATATCATTACTCCCTATCTTTTATTGATCAAATGCTAGAAATACTATCCAAGCGTACACATTTTTTCTTTCTAGATGGTTATTGTGGTTTGTCTCAAATACCTGTGTCAAAAGACGATCAAGAGAAAACCACTTTTACTTGTCCTTTCAGTACCTTTGCTTATAGACATATGCCTTTTGGTTTATGCAATGCACCTGCTACCTTTCAAAGATGCCAGACTGTTATATTCTTTGATTTTTGTGAAAAGATTGTAGAGGTTTTCATGGATGATTTCTTCGTGTACAGAACTTCTTTTGAGAATTACTTAAGCAACCTTGATCGAGTTTTGCAGAGATGTGAATAAACTAATCTTGTATTGAATTGGGAGAAGTGTCACTTTATGGTTAATGATGGTATTGCGTTGGGGCATAAAAATTTTGAAAGAGGTATTGAAGTTGATAAAGCTAAAGTAGATGCTATTGAAAAGATGTCGTGTCCTAAAGATATCAAAGGTATAAGAAGTTTCCTTGGTCATGTTGGTTTCTATAGGAGGTTTATTAAAGGCTTCTCTAAAATTTCTAGGCCTCTCACTAATCTCTTGAAAAAAGATGTTCCTTTTGTTTTTTATGATGATTGTCTAGAAGCATTTCAAATACTTAAGAAGCCTTGATTGGTGCTCCTATTGTTCAACCACCTGATTGGAATTTACCCTTTGAAATTATGTGTCATGCTAGTGATTATGTTGTTGGTGCTGTTCTAGGACAAAGAGTTGATAAGAAATTAAATGTTATTTAGAATGGTAGTAAAACTCTAGATAGTGCCTAGAGAAATTATGCTACCACGGAAAAAGAATTTTTAGCAGTCGTATTTGCATGTGATAAGTTTAGACCTTATATTGTTGATTCCAAAGTAACTGTTCACACTGATACTGCTGCTATTAAATATCTTATGGAAAAGAGAGATGCCAAACCTAGACTTATTAGAAGGGTTCTCTTGCTTCAAGAATTTTACTTGCATATTATTGATAGAAAGGTAGATGAGAACCCCGTTGTAGACAACTTGTCTAGGTTAGAAAATGTTCTTGATGATGCACTACCTATTGATGATAGCTTTCCTGATGAGCAATTAAATGTCATAAATGCTTCTTGTAGTACTCCATGGTATGTTGATTATGCTAATTATATTGTTGCTAAATTTGTACCATCTAGTTTCACATACCAGCAAAAGAAAATGTTTTTCTATGATGACATTACTTCTGGGATGACCCACACCTTTATAAAGAAGGATTAGATGGCGTTATTAGACGTCGTGTACCTAATCATGAACAGGAACTGATCCTACGCAAGTGCCACTCCAAGTACTACGGAGGACACCATGCTGGAGATAGAACTTCACATAGGGTATTGCAATCCGATTTCTATTGGCCCACTCTCTTTAAAGATTCTCGTAAGTTTGTCTTCTCTTGTGATGAATGCCAGAGAATTGGTAATATTAGTAGATGTCAGGAAATGCCTATGAACTATTCACTTGTTATTGAACCATTTGATGTTTGGGGCTTTTATTATATGGGACCTTTTCCTTCCTCTAATGGGTATACACATATTTTAGTTGCTGTTGATTACGTTACTAAGTTGGTAGAAGCTATTCCAACTAGTAGTGTTGATCACAACACTTCTATTAAGATTCTTAAAGAAGTTATTCTTCTGAGGTTTGGAGTCCCTAGATATTTAATGACTGATGATGGTTCACATTTTATTCATGGTGCTTTCCGTAAAATGCTTGCTAAGTATGATGTTAATCATAGAATTGAATCTCCATATCATCCTCAATCTAGTGGTCAAGTAGAATTTAGTAATAGAGAGCTTAAATTAATTTTGCAAAAGACTGTTAACAGATCTAGAAAGAATTGGTCTAAGAAACTTGACGATGTATGGGCTTATAGAACTGCTTATAAGAATCCTATGTGTATGTCTCCATATAAAATGGTTTATGGAAAGGCATGTCACTTACCTCTCGAACTAGAACATAAGGCATATTGGGCTATTAAAGAGCTCAATTATGATTTCAAACTTGTCGGTGAGAAGAGGTTATTTAACATTAGCTCTCTTGATGAATGGAGAACCCAAGCCTATGAGAATGCCAAGTTGTTTAAAGAAAAAAGTTAAAAGATGGCATGATAAATGATAAAAAAGTGTGAGTTTAATGTAGGTGATCATGTTTTGCTATACAACTCTCATTTAAGATTTTTTGCAGGAAAGCTTCTCTCTAAATGGGAAGGCCCTTATGTCATTGAGGAGGTCTATCGTTCCAGTGCCAGAAAAATCAACAATGCCGAAGGGACAAATCCGAAGGTGGTAAATGGTTAAAGAATTAAACATTATATCTCAGGTACTCCCATAAATGTTGAGACCAATATTATTAATACCGTAACACTGGAGGAGTACATAAGGGACACTTTCCAGAACATTTGAGACTTTGAAAAGGAATCGGTATGTGGTACGGTAAGTAAACCGACTCCAAAACAGTTCTAATGGCAATTTTTCTTCGTTTTGGTATATTTAAGAAAATAGTAAAATAAGAAGCATACCGAAAAGGACACGAGGCTTCCACGAGGTTGGAGGGCGCGCCCTACCCCCTTGCCTCGTGGGCACCTCGTGTGCTCTCCGGACTCCATTTCTTGCACGATACTTCTTTTGGTCGATAAAAATTCACTATATAATCTCCCGAAGGTTTTGACCACCGTATCATGCAAAAATCTCCTATTCTTGTTTCGAGTTGTTTTCTGCCAGGGTTTTCAAGGCCAAGCATCATGTTGTCTCCCTCCTCCTCCAACAATGAGGGCAACGATGCTTGGCTAATGAAGATAGAGGTGAAGAGAGAAGAACCCGGAGTGATCAACAAGGATGATGGGATCAAGAAGGCCATGGGGGATCAAGTTCCAGCAGTAGCAGAAGAAGACATCCTTCCACCTCACCACAATATCTTTACCCCAACGGAGATTGAGGCTTTCAAGATGATTGAGTTAGCTTGTATTCAAAACAAGTATCTCACAAGTGAAAATATTCTATTGAAGGGGCATATCATCGCACTCAAGGGCATTATACACAAAATGGAGGATCTCTTATGCTCGACGTGCGACTACCCATCATCACCAGCACCTTCTTCACCAACAAAGAAGAACTGAGCATCAGGTATGGGCACTCCCCTTGGCAACTGCCAAGCTTGGGGGAGTGCCCCGGTATCGTATCACCATCACTTTTATCTTTACTGTTTTTCTTAGTTCGATCCTTTTGGTAATATCTTGATCTAGTAGAATAAAGTTGTAGTATGATTTAGTTGTGAGTTTTGCTTTATGATCTTCCTATGTAATCGAGTCCGTGAGCTATATAGTAAAGATTAGTGTTGAGTCAAGGGCTTGATTATTTTGCTATGATCTTGAGGGAATAAAATAAAAAGAAATAAAGAGATCATATGGATCTTATGGAGAGTAATGAGATCACATATAAAGAGTATGATGAATAAAAGTTGTTGAGAGTTGACAAACATAGTTTTGGTCATCGTTGCAATTAATAGGAAGTAATAAAGAAAGAGATGTGTTCACATATAAATATACTATCTTGGACATCTTTTATAATTGTGAGCACTCATTAAAGTATGATATGCTAAAGAGTTGACGTTGGACAAGGAAGACAA
This sequence comes from Triticum urartu, assembly GCF_003073215.2. Lineage (NCBI taxonomy): Eukaryota > Viridiplantae > Streptophyta > Magnoliopsida > Poales > Poaceae > Triticum > Triticum urartu. The sequence continues at coordinate 547,665,994 of NC_053028.1, read as the reverse complement.
CATAATGGGTTATGTTTTTTAGAACTGAGATAAATTATATTCTCATGGATCATCCAACATGTTGAGCTTGCCTTTCCATCTCTTGCTAGCCAATTATTTGCACCAAGTAGAAATACTACTTGTGCCTCCAAATATCCCTAAACCCAGTTTTGCCATGAGAGTCCACCATATCTACCTATGGATTGAGTAAGATCCTTCAAGTAAGTTGTCATCGGTGCAAGCAATAAAATTGCTCTCTAAATATGTATGAGTTATTAGTGGGAGAAAATAAGCTTTAGACGATCTTGTGATATGGAAGAAATAAAAGCAACGGACTGCATAATGAAGGTCCATATCACAAATGGCAATATAAAGTGATGTTATTTTGCATTAAGATTTCGTGCATCCAACCATAAAAGCGCATGACAACCTCTGCTTCCCTCTGCGAAGGGCCTATCTTTTATTCTTGTCTTATACTTCATGCAAAGAGTCATGGTGATACTCACCTCTCCTTTTTACATTTTATCCTTTGGCAAGCACAATGTGTTGGAAAGATCCTGATATATATAGCTGATTCGATGTGAGTTTTCATGAACTATTATTGTTGACATTACCCTTGAGGTAAAACGTTGGGAGGCAAAACTATAAGCCCCGATCTTTCTCTATGTCCGATTAAAACTTCATAACCATAAATATCACGTGAGTGTTAGCAATTATGAAAGACTAAAAGATGGTTGAGTATGTGGACTTGCTGAAAAGCCCTTATATTGACTCTTTCCTATGTTATGATAAATTGCAATTTCCTCAATGACTGAGATTAGAGTTTGTTGGTTCTCAATGAAGTTTATGATTCATACTTGAAATTCTGATTGAATTATTACTTTAGCATAAGAGATCATATGACAATATATATATATATATATATGATGCCTCATGTCCATATTTTATTTTTATTGACACCTCTATCTCCAAACATGTGGACATATTTTTCGATTTCGGCTTTTGCTTGAGGACAAGCGAGGTCTAAGCTTGGGGGAGTTGATACGTCTATTTTGCATCATGCTTTTATATCGATATTTATTGCATTATGGTCTGTTATTACACATTATGTCACAATACTTGTGCCTATTCTCTCTTATTTTACAAGGTTTGCATGAAGAGGGGGAATGCCGGCAGCTGGAATTCTGGGCTGGAAAAGGAGCAAATATTAGAGACCAATTCTGCACATCTCCAAAAGTCCTGAAACTTTACAGGAGCATGTTTCAAAATATATATAAAATATTGAGCGAACGAAGTACCCGAGGGGGGCCACCCACCGTCCACGAGGGTGGGGGGCACGCCCTACCCTCCTGGGCGCGCCCCTACCTCGTGGCCCCCCTGGTGGCCCTCTGATGCCCATATTCTGCTATATGAGGCCTTTCGTCCAATAAAAAATCACAAGCAAGCTCACGGGACGAAACTCCTCCGCCACGAGGCGGAACCTTGGTTGAACCAATCTAGGGCTCCGGCAGAGGTGTTTTGCCGGGGAAACTTCCCTCCGGGAGGGGCAAATCATCACCAACGATCCTCTCATTGGGAGGGGGTCAATCTCCATCAACATCTTCACCAGCACCATCTCATCTCAAACCCTAGTTCATCTCTTGTATCCAATCTTTGTATCCAAACCTCAGATTGGTACATGTGGGCTGCTAGTAGTGTTGATTACTCCTTTTAGTTGATGCTAGTTGGTTTACTTGGTGGAAGATCATAAGTTCAGATCCATTATGCCTATTAATACCCCTCTGATTATGAACATGAATATGCTTTGTGAGTAGTTACGTTTGTTCCTGAGGACATGGTAGAAGTCTTGCTATAAGTAGTCATGTGAATTTGGTATTCGTTCGATATTTTGATGAGATGTATGTTGTCATCCCTCTAGTGGTGTCATGTGAACGTCGACTACATGACACTTCACCATTGTTTGGGCCTGGAGGGAGGAATTGGGAATTAATAAGTAGATGATGGGTTGCTAGAGTGACAGAAGCTTAAACCCTAGTTTATGCGTTGCTTCGTAAGGTGCTGATTTGGATCCATATGTTTCATGCTATGGTTAGGTTTAACTTAATACTTCTGTTCTAGTTGTGGATGCTAGCAATGGGGGTTAATCATAAGTGGGATGCTTGTCCAAGTAATGACAGTACCCAAGAACCGGTCCACCCACATATCAAATTATCAAAGTAGCAAACGTGAATCATATGAACATGATGAAAACTAGCTTGATGATAATTCCCATGTGTCCTCGGGTGCGCTTTCCTTTATATAAGAGTTTGTCAGGGCTTGTCCTTTGCTACAAAAAGGATTGGGCCATCTTGCTGCACCTTATTTACTTTTATTATCTGCTACTCGTTACAAATTACCTTATCACAAAGCTATCTGTTACCGATAATTTCAGTGCTTGCAGAGAATACCTTACTGAAAACTACTTATCATTTTCTTCCGCTCCTCATTGGGTTCGACACTCTTACTTATCGAAAAGGCTACGATAGATCCCCTACACTTGTGGGTCATCATACACCATATGCAAGATGCAAGACAATATCACATTACCAAGCTAGAGAAAGCACCTGGGATGCCAGTTTCGCCAGAAGACCGCCATGAATCCCTGCCTTGTTTATTCCCTTCCTATTTCTTAATTATATTGCCTTGTCAAGTCAAACCCACAAGAAAAATCGCTTTTCAAAACTCATTGATGCAGGATGCTGACGAGCACTACTTCAATATAAGGCGACCGCATGATAGGATGATTGAATGTGTAAGAAAAAATGACATCATTGCATATTCACAGCTATGATGTGTAAACTAAGCAAAAGGCATTTCAACAAATTAGAAGCAATGAAAGCTAGACACCATATGAAAGAGGCAACGAATATCACTCTACTAAGTTAAAATTGTCTCGTCATAAGTGACATTTCAATAAATTAGAAGTAGTACAACCTAGAAAAGAATGTGAGATGTAACCTATATCACACTCCCAAGTCAAAACGTGTCTTATGATAAGTGATTGTTGTAGGTTACACAACAGTAGTACTTTGATTGTAAGAACATGGTGTGATAGACAGATATTGTATGTTCTAGAAACTGGAACACGTGTCTTATTCACCAGTATAATGTGTAAAGTTAGCAGATGGAATTCAACAAAATTAGAAGCAATACAAGCTAGACATCATACATAACATGCAACCACATATTACAGTGCCAAGTTAGAGGGAGCACCTGTGATGGTGCACTAGGGGAGACGTGCTCATCATCAACACAGCTACGTTGAGTGTCTATGCATGTGTTGTCTTACAAATCTTCTTGGGGGTGGCGGAGTAGAATCTGTAGAGGCCCTCCGTTTGGAAGGAGCACCTTTATCCACTGCCTTGCTAATTTCCTTTCACTTTATTGATTTTTAATGGTCAAGTAAAACCGACAAGAAAAAGCAATAAAATTCACTCTTTAGAACTCATTCGCGCATGATACTGACAATCACTACTTTGATGTAAGGCAAACACATGATACTAGGCTGGAATATGTATGAAAAACATGACGACATGGCATATTCACAACTATTTGTGTAAACTAAGAAGCCGTTTCAACAAATAAGAAGCAATGCAAGCTAGACACCACATGAAAGATGCAACCAATATGACTCTGCCAAGTTAAAAGCGTCCCATCATAAATGTCATTTCAACAAATAAAAGCGGCGCATGCTATAAATCATATGAAAGATGCAACTAATATCACACTGCATATACTAATGGTGTCTCGTCATATTGATTAATGCGGGATACAAAAAACAATAGTTTTATGTAAGGATATGCTTAATAGATAGATGTACTATGTACTAAAAACGGAAAGGCATGTCACATTAACAGGTATAATGTATAAACTAAGTAGAATAGCACATGAAATTTAACCAGATTGGAAGAATTACAATCTAGACACCATATGCAACATGCAACCACATATCACGCTGCCAAGTTAGAGCAAGCACCTGCAATGCTGGTGTAGGGGAAATGCGGTCATCAACTATAGAGCTACGTTCACTATCTTAATCTAGCATTGCTGTTTCTTGAGAATCATGTGGGAAGGCTGATACTGGATTCCTTAAAAGAGCGTATTTTCTCACAGTAACCCCCTAGCGTGACTGTCTTATCATAAATGATTGATGAGGGATACACAAGAACATTAGTTTGATGTAAGAACATGGTTAATTGACAGATGTACTTGTATGTACCAAAAACAGGAAGGCATGTCATATTCAAAGGTATAATGTGTAAGCTAAGCAGATGCAATTTAACCAAATTGGAAGGAATACAAGCTAGACATCGGGCTGGAGTGGTGAGCATGATCATCAAGGACCTGAGAGCCTGGTGGGAGGCGGGCTGCTTCGCCACCATCGTGGCTTTTTAGTTGGATTCCAGGTAATGCATGTATGTGATGGGCTTGTCAGTGGCTCGGCCAGTGCCCTGACTAGCTATTTGCCTTCTGGTGCTCCCGGGATGGTGGTTCATGTAAAAAATATCTTTCCTTATCTTAATAAAGACCGACTTCAGCCTTTCGAATACAAGCAAGAACCGTATGCAACATGCAACCACATATGACACCGCGAAGTTAAAGCAACCACCTGGGATGGTGGTGCATGGCGAGCGAGATCATCAACTCCAGAGCTACGTTTACCATCTCCATCTGTTGAACATGCAACCTTTAAAGTGCTAAGACGTGTGTTGCCTGCCCGTGAAGAAAGCGGGAGCGACTTCTCTCTTTTACTTCGTGCTTCTATCAAGGAAGAGTCTAAAATACCCATGCATAAAAACACAATAGAGAGAGTATGGGTGAAGTGTGTGCAGAACTAGTGCACTGTAAAAGTAGCAGATAGCAGGTGGCTGAAAAATACATGACTAGAGACATATGATAGCTCTACAACATTGCATGGCAAACAAAATTAGATTCTACTCCCTATGATTTTATATATATATATATATATATATATATGAGAACAGGGATGGCTGAGAAATGCAGGTACTCCTCCAGCACACCACCACATGTGGTCCTATCGAAATAATAGTCGACTGAAAATAAATAGGTCAGTTAGTTTTTTATGAATCGTCTGATCTATAAGGAACGGGTATATGGCCTTCGTCTACCTCCCTCCAGTCACTATTGACGATCTTTCTCGAACCGCCAGCGACCACCGGCCCAGACCCCTACCTTCGCTGCCCTGCCCACCCCTCGACCTCACACTACCATTGTGCTTGGTAGCGCCCCCCGACCGTCCCTTTAATCCCGGCCAAACTCCAGGTCGGGCGCCAGCAGCTCCTAGGCCCCACACATCGCTAAGATAAACACCGAGGTGCTGCTTTCGCCGGTGCACTAGGCGGACTGGCGACTTTTATGCTAGGGAATGCTTCCTTTAATTGGGAATCAATTGACCAGGAATTGAAATCCAGGGGGGCGACGGACCTCTAGCTAAGGTGAAATAGTATATGAGGAGAAACCTTGTGCATCGCGAGTTACTAGGAACATCTAGTATGAAAAAGAAGCGGTCAACTAGTGTCTTTTGTGGGATGAATACCGTGCAAGCATACGCGTAAAGATTTGCACGAATAAGGGAAGAGGAGTACCATTTCCGGTTGCCAGTGCTGTGTCCTCCAGATGTCGCGGCGATTTTCTTCTTTTTACCGAGGAACCAATGTTTTGGAGGAGGGTGGAGCCTTGGACGAACCCATGGCCAAATTGTTGAGTGTGTTGCAGTGGCCATCTGTCAGCAGAGGGGAGGCACATCCAAGGCGGCGAAGGATGGCGTAGCGGCAACAACTCCGGTGCGGTGGATGGTGGCGAAGTTGGAGCGGCAGCGGTGAGTCGCCGGACCGCGTGGTTGAACTGGCTCGGGTACGGCGCACGTCGGCATCCTGGAGGTAGCTCGGCCTCGGCTTCAACTACAAATTATGGAGGGCATTACGGTTGCGGTTGCGGTGGACAATGACGTCGGGGTATCGGCTCTGGCGTGATGGAGGAGGGCGGCGGTTGATGGGTGGGATGGGGTGGCGGATGGAGAACGTCGGGGTTTCGCGGCTAGTGGAGAGGTAGTTTTGGCGCCCACGGAGTACGACTGGGGAATCAGATGGGGGGAGGGGCGGGGGAAGCTAAGGGAGAACCATGTTACGGTCTAGGGCGCGCTTGTTTTGGGTATTTTTGAATAGATGGGATGTGCTTGTTTGAAATTTGGGGAAGTACAAACTTTGCCCCCCTCTTAAATTTTGTACCTACTGCGGGTCGGGGGTAGGATGGTTGTCCCAGGTGTCCCAAATAGTGGGCGGGAGCAATTTCGGCCAAGCGCATGTGTGCTTAGGCAGCCATTGTGTGTGAATGTTTTTCGGAGGCAGTTGTATGGCGTCTAGATGAAGCTACAAACCTACCCCGATTTAGACCTTTGGATGTCAGGCCGGTAGGTTTCACGGATCTGAGTTAGAAAAGTAATTTCCTTCTACAAAACATTGGTCTCACGCGGTTTTGGGCGAGTAGAGGCTCTTTTGGCGCTTTGTTTGAAATTTTGAAACAGAAGGATTCACGTTTAGAGTACTCTTGAACTTTGATGATTGACCTAAATAGACAACGTTAAATTTGACCTTGTATGTTTGAAAACCTCATTAAATTAAGTGCTTCTTTTTGAAATTTTGACACTTGAAAATACTATAACTACGATTCTTTTGGAATGGAGGAGGTAAATTTGAATCTATTTTGTACACGACTATATATGCTATTATGTACAAAAGGAGATTAAAGATTGGTGCTCCCATAATTTAGGTATGATTTACAAATGCCATGATATAGAATTCAAATAATTGAATGGACTTCATGTTGAATTTTAATTTTTTAAACCACCTTAAGTTGAATTCAAATGTATGCTAGTTCATAGCTAGCAATTTATAATGTTCATTGTGTAACTTTTGTATATATAATGTGCTTTACACACACAACATGAACTATATATACTCACGTTTATATTCGATTGCTAAAGATATGCATTGTCTAGAGTTCAAAATACTAACTCTATGGATCAATTATGTCGAATAATAACATAGAATGCTCAAAACTAGATAGAATATAGATGTCTGATGGATAAATTACCATTCCTTACACGAATTGCAAATATCATGATCCCATCCTAATATTTGGATACAATTTATATTTTTAATCAATGTGTACATGAGTCTTTTACGTGTAGTTTCACACTCCATAGGCCCCTCCTAACACACACGCTGACTTTCTCTCTCACACATACGTGCACACGGTGTATATCCATCGTTGGTCTCTCACACATGCTCACACACACTCTCCCGAGGTATCTTTCTCGCATACATGCTCTCGATATAACCCTCCCTCCCTCTCGTAACCATTTACAACTGTTTCCACTAACCTTTATCACAAGCACTCTTCCTCTCACAAGCATACACACGCACAATCCCCATCGACCCTTTCTATATACATAGACCTGCCTACGTGTCTCCCGCACGCACATTATCTTTAGGCTTGTCTCTCACGCATTGTCTCCACCTCTCTTCCTAATTTACGAGTATGATTCTAGGAGAGCATTCTATAGGATGCCCCTTAAAGTTAGGTTGGTTGAATAGTAATATCAGAGATAAGGGGATACCTTAGTCCGAGGACCTAGGGCTACAAATCCTAGCTGGCTTTGTCAGTGGACACTACAAAAAAAGACACATCCGTGACATTTTGGGCCGAACGAATTTTTTTCTGTCATACATATGACACTTCTATGACGATAATTGTGACAAAATCCGGTATCATCATAGATGTGGTGGGCTCCTACTTCTATGACAAAAAATCATGACAGAAAATGGGCTTTTCTCCTAGGCAGGCCGGAGATGCAGCTGCATGAAATTCTTTGGGCTGTCGGGGGCCGAGTGATGCACGTTTCTCTCGTACATGTACGCGCATGTGTGCGAGGCATTGGCTCTAACTGAACCTGAGCGAGGCGTTGAGATCTAACTGAACCCGAGCGATTGCACTGCAGGCTACGCGTTACTGAACCCGAGCGGTCGATCGATGGCTGTTAACTGAACCCGATCGAGCGATTCCTTCGCTACTGCTGCTAACTGAAGCCGATCGATTGGATGAATAGTGAGCATTGCGTGGGAGGGGGGTTGGATGAACAGTGAGCGGTGGCGTTGCCTCTGGATGAACAGGACCCCGTGGTGTGGAGGGCTGAATGAACAGTAGACGGTGGAGGGGTGCCCGTGGAGGGGTGGTTGAACAGGACCCCGTGGTGTGGAGGGCTGGATGAACAGTAGACGGTGGAGGGGTGGCTGAACAGTAGCCGATGGAGTAGCGCGCGGTGGAGGCTGATACGTCTCCGTTGTATCAACTTTTCCAAACACTTTTGCCCTTGTTTTGGACTCTAACTTGTATGATTTGAATGGAACTAACCCGGACTGACGCTGTTTTCAGCGGAATTACCATGGTGTTGTTTTATGTGCAGAAAACAAATATTCTCGGAATGACCTGAAACTCCATGGAAGATCTTAGAAAAAACAATAAAAATTCCTCGCCAAAGATGAAGACCAGGGGGCCCACACCCTTCTCACGAGGGTGGGGGCGCCCCCCTAGGGCGTGCCCCTACCTTGTGGGCCCCCTGGATGCCCTCCGACGCCAACTCCAACTCTATATATTTGCTTTCAGAGAGAGAAAAAATCAGAGAGAAGAAATCATCGTGTTTTACGATACGGAGCCGCCGCCAAGCCCTAAAACCTCTCGGGAGGGCTGATTTGGAGTGCGTTCGGGGCTCCGGAGAGGGGGATTCGTCGTCGTCGTCATCATCAACCATCCTCCATCACCAATTTCATGATGCTCACCGCCGTGCGTGAGTAATTCCATCGTGGACTTGCTGGAAGGTGATGGGTTGGATGAGATTTATCATGTAATCGAGTTAGTTTTGTTAGGATTTGATCCCTAGTATCCACTATGTTCTGAGATTGATGTTGCTATGACTTTGCTATGCTTAATGCTTGTCACTAGGGCCCGAGTGCCATGATTTCAGATCTGAACCGATTATGTTTCCATGAATATATGTGAGTTCTTGATCCTATCTTGCAAGTCTATAGTCACCTACTATGTGTTATGATCCGGCAACCCCGAAGTGACAATAATCGGGACCACTCCCGGTGATGACCATAGTTTGAGGAGTTCATTTATTCACTATGTGCTAATGCTTTGTTCCGGTTCTCTATTAAAAGGAGGCCTTAATATCCCTTAGTTTCCAATAGGACCCCGCTGCCACGGGATGGTAGGACAAAAGATGTCATGCAAGTTCTTTTCGATAAGCACGTATGACTATATATGGAATACATGGCTACATTACATTGATGAATTGGAGCTAGTTCTGTGTCACCCTATGTTATGAATGTTACATGATGAACCGCATCCGGCATAATTATCCATCACTGATCCGGTGCCTACGAGTTTTCCATATACTGTTTTACGCTTGTTTACTTTGCCGCTGCTACTGTTACAATCACTACAAAATACCAAAAATATTACTTTTGCTGTCTTTACTTTTGTTGCCGCTACCACCACTATCATATTACTTTGCTAATAAACACTTTGCTGCAGATACTAAGTTTCCAGGTGTGGTTGAATTGACAACTCAGCTGCTAATACTTGAGAATATTCTTTGGCTCCCCTTGTGTCGAATCAATAAATTTGGGTTGAATACTCTACCCTCGAAAGCTGTTGCGATCCCCTATACTTGTGGGTTATCAGAGGCTGGATGAACAGGAGCCCGTGGAGGCTGGAGGAGGTCGACGGTAGCCCGTGGAGGCTGGAGGAGGTCGATGGTGGAGATGAACAGTATCCCGTGGAGTCCCGTTTTCTGGTACGCCACACCCCTCCCGATGAACAGGACCCCCGTTTCGACCGTAGGAGGTCCGGTTCGTCTATTTTGCGGTACGCCACACCCCTCCCGATCAACAGGAGCCCCGTTTCGACCGTAGGAGGTCCATTTGCTCCGTTTTGCGGTACGCCACACCCCTCCCGATCAACAGGGCCCCGTTTCGACCGTAGGAGGTTCGTTTCCTCCGTTCTGCAGTACGCCAGGCCTCGTTTCCATCTCCTGTTCCGTCCAAGCCCTCCCGATGAAAACGACCACACATTCCGTTTCGACCCAGCCGGTCGGCTCCCACGTGTTCTGTTGCCTCCCGATGAACATGACGCATTCCATTGGCTCCCCATGAACACGACGCATTCCATTGCCTCCCCATGAACATGACGCATTTCGTTGCCTCCCCATGAACACAACACATTCCGTTGCCTCTCCATGAACACGACGACGCCGCTGTTTCTCCGTTCTGACCTAGCTATGTACATGAGCCCTGGCCGTACGTATGCATGAGTAGGTGTTCGAGACCCCGCCCGTATGTACACATAAGTGGCTGTATTTTTTTCTTGCACCATGGCCGCTGTACGTACGTGTACATTCTACATGCGCGCCTCTACTACGACACGTGCGCGCCTCTACATCGACCAGTATGTATGTACACGTTCGCGACTAGAATGACAACTCTACGTACGCTTCGACCAGGTGGGTCCCTACTGTCAGACACTTCCTTGCGTGCGAAGACGTAGCTGGTGGGTCCCAGCAGTCAGGGGGGCGAATCGTTTTGTTTTTTTTTTTGCCCGGACGCACTTCCTTGTGTGCGAAGGTGTAGCTAGTGGGTCCCAGCAGTCAGGGGGAAACGTTTTTTTGCGAAATACGGTGGCCCGTCCGGTGGGTCCCCGCTGTCAGGTGGAGGAATAATTATTTTGCACGTAGTAAGGAGGCACTTCCTTGCTGCAGCCATGGACCCAGCTGTCAGCCTCTCCACGTACAGTCCACGTCCGATGGAAGCCGTTCCTTGACCACGTTGACCACGCCTCGCCGAGAGCACCAGGGCGGTGGACGACGACGAGGCCTAGGAAGGGGACGACGTGGAGCCGGGGAAGATGCGGCAGTGGATGCCCACGCGTAGAGGAGTACGAGGGTTCACTGGTTCGCTGCGGTGTGAGGCTGCCGTCGCTGCAGAATAACAGGGGTTGTGGGTGAGTAGAGGGATGGCCTGCCAGCGGTGGGATTAGTAGGGGCGGTGAGGCCTCCGCCGCATCGCAGCCGGCCACGGGAGGCAGGAGCACCAGGCACGGCCGGCGCTGGTTTGGGCGGCTGGAGCAAGAAGACCAGAGGTTGAAGAAGCACTACGGCCGTTGGATGGACATCGTACGGTCATTGGAGCTAGAATCGTGCATATTGACTAAGTTGACAAACCCCTCTGTCCCCGTCAACTTAGTAGGCCCACAAGTCAGCCTGCCACTATACTGTGTCCCAGCTAACTGGGGGAGTACTCATTTTTTTGTGCGTAATAAGGAGGCACTTCCTTGCTGCGAAGATATAGCTGGTGGGTCCGAGTTGTCAGCGGCGGTAACATTTTTTCGCGAAATACAGAGGCCCTTTCGGTGGGTCCCTGATGTCAGGTGGAGGAATCATTATTTTGCGCGTAATAAGGAGGCATTTCCTTGCGTGTGGCCTTGGACCCAGGTGTCGACCTCTCCACGTACAGTCCACTTCATATGCATGTCGGTCGTTGACCATGTTGACTAGGTCGCGCCGAGAGCACCAGGGCGGTGGACGACGGCGAGGCCTAGGAAGGGAACGACACGGAGGCAGGGAAGACTCGGTAGTTGTTTCCCACATGGAGGGGAGTACGACTGTACGAGGGTTTACTGGTTCTTCTGCCGTCGCCGGAGAATAACAGCAGGTGTGGGTGAGTAGAGGGATGGCTAGGCCAGCGATGGGAGCACGGTGGGGCGGTGAGGCCTGCGCGGCAGCAGAGCCGGCAGCGGGGAGGAGGGAGCAGGCAGTCCCGCCGGCGCTTGTTTGAGCGGCTGGAGCAGGAAGAGCAGAGATTGAAGAAGCACGACGGCCGTTGGATGGACATCGTACGGTCACTGGAGCTAGAATCGTTCATATTGACTAAGTTGACAAAGCCCTCCGTCCCCGTCAACTTAGTAGGCCCACAAGTCACCCTCCCACCATGGTGGGTCCCAGCTAGGAGGGGGAGTATTCATTTTTCTATGCGTAATAAGGCTGCACTTCCGGTGGGTCCGAGCTGATAGCGGGGGGAACATTTTTTCGTGAAATATGATGGTCCGTCCGGTGGGTCCTAGCGGTCAGGGGCAAACGTTTTTTTGTGAAATACGGTGGCCCATCCGGTGGGTCCCAGCAATCAGGGGGGAAACGTTTTTTCCGTGAAATATTAGTGGCCCGTCTGGTGGGTCTCTGCTGTCAGGTGGAGGAATAATTATTTTGCACGTAATAAAGAGGCACTTCCTTGCGGCTGCCGTGGACCCAGCTATCATCCTCTCCACGTATAGTACTCTTCCGATGGAAGTCGGTCGTTGACCACATTGACCACGCCGTGCCGAGAGCACCACGGCGGTGGACGACGACGAGGCCTAGGAAGGGGACGATGCGGAGCCCGGGAAGACGCGGCAGTGGATGCCAATGGGGAGAGGAGTACGAGGGTTCACTGGTTCGGCTGCGGTGTGAGGCTGCCGTCGCCGCAGAATAACAAGGGGAGTGGGTGAGTGGAGGGATGCCTTGGCCAGCGGTGGGAGTAGTATGGGGACGGTGAGGCCTCCGCGGCAGCATAGCTGGCCATGGGAGGCAGGAGCATGCGGCACGACCGGCGCTCCTTTGGGCGGCTGGGGCAAGAAGACCAGAGGTTGAAGAAGCACTACGGCCGTTGGATGGACATCGTTGACCACGCCACGTCGAGAGCACCAGGGCGGTGGACGACAGAGAGGCCTACGAAGGGAACGACACGGAGCTGGGGAAGACACGGCAGTGGCTCCCCACGCGGTTGAGAGTACGAGGGTTGACTAGTTCGGCTGGCGTCGCCGGAAAATAACAGGAGGTGTGGGTGAGTAGAGGGATAGACAAGCCAGGGATGCGAGTATGATGGGGCTGTGAGGCCTTCCCGGCAGCACTGCCGGCCACGGGAGGCGGGAGTAGGCGGTTCCGACGGCGCTGGTTTGGGCGGTTGGGGCAGGAAGATCAGAGACTGAAGAAGCACGATTGTCGTTAGATTGACATCTAACGGTCTGACGCTGGTAGAGTCGATTGTTGACTAAGTTTCTTTTTTGAGAAACCTTGTGTACGCATGAATTTAGTAGGCCCATAAGTGAGCCTCCAAATCTATGGCAGACAACATAAAGCCCATTTGCTATTTTTTATAATTTGCAGCCCATTTGCTAATTCTTAAGTAATTTATTATAGCCCATTTTCTGCCCAGGACCACGGTCAAAAAATTCAACCTTATTTTGCATATTTTGGTGGAGTCCGAACTGTTGTAATCCCGAAATGATAAACATTTTTTAAGAACTTATTGATTTGCCAAAAAATCGTTTTGTTTTTGTAAGCAAATAAGACGTCGGACAATTGAGTTGGTTTAAGGGAAAACCAGTGGTAAAAAAGTCAGCGCTGGGTGGGAAAAAACAACAAAAATAAGGATGTAAATATGAAACGGGAATTGTATGTGTTTTAAATATAATGATACGTGTATATGAACTAGTAAAACTATAGGTAGAGATTAGAAAACGGATATAGGACATGCGTTTCAAGAGGAAAATAGAACTGGGCTGTGTGTTTGATTCAGTAAAAAAAATTTCCTGCGGATGTTGTAAGACAAAATATAACTAACGCTGGCGGGCCAGAGGCCAGTAGATACCTGCTTGATCTTTGTGCCTTGTTGTCTTCATGGGCTGGGCCTGTTAAAAACAAAACCAACCCTGAGCAGTCTACAGCCCAGTTGAAACTTGCTCGACCTGAAAAAACAATATATATGCTCAATAAATGAGAGAATTATGCAAGTACAGACTGATAACTGGGATGCAGCACGGCTATTGTTTTCTATCGTGATAATAAGTGCATGCACTTGTTTCGAAAAAATTGGAGAACTGGGAATTCGAACGGCGGGTGCTTATGCTGCCCATCAAATAAAAATCAGGTGCTTGAAAATCCGTTTCGAAACAAGTGATTCAGCTTTATATCCACGTTGACCCTCGGCATGATGGTTGGAAGCAAATGCAAGTTCATACCAAAAGATCATTAACAACAATACCAACTTGCGGATGACAAGGTAGTACAACTAGCAATACCAAACTAACTTATAATATTTTTACTCCTGGCCCTAGTGTTCGTCTGGTAGAAAATCTTGTAGAAGGCCAGCTCCCGCTCCTTCTCTTGCTCCAGGTCCCCGAGGTGGTACTGGTGCATCACCCAGTTGGTCCTCTGCTGGTCGAAGTTCTTGTTGGTGTGCAGCACCAGAACCTTTTTTGCTGCTCGTCTGCCGGGCGTTGACCATCACCGGCAAGGTATTGCCGGTCTTGTGCCACATCGCGTGCATGCCGCACTCCAACTGTATCTTGCGACGCGTCCACATCCCCCTTTTGAATGCACTGGAATTGCGCTGGAAGAAATGCTTGCTTAGACCACTCAGTGTGATACCTGTAGTATTGTGGAATACAGGTTTTAGTGTACCTAGTTGGCATTTTCATAACATCTTTGGCATGTTGCAGTCACTTGTTTCACTTTTTATTAACTGTCAAATTGTAATTGCTTCACCAGGTCTGCGTTTAAAAATAAAAATAGAGCTATAAACAAAGGAATATGTTTATGCAAGTAGACGGCCGATCGGTGTCTTACCTGGAAGTTTCTCAGGTTGGGTGTAGCATATGACATGCTCGCTGTCGATGGTTGATATGAACAAATCGATGAGAGACTGAAATCTCGCGCAGTCAGCACTCACTTTGGCCTCAAGGTGCTCGATCAGCTCCTGATCCGTGGGATCGAACTTGACGCCAGCCGGCAGCACCTGCCAATCCTTCTTCGACTTGCATCGGTAATTCCAGTTATATAGTACTCAATGTATGATCAATCGACTATTTTAAGTGAGTGATGAAAGATTTCGACAGATAAGTGGTACTCCAAATTTGAGGTCCAGAATACCCGAACACGCCGCCGGGATTCTTGTGTCACCTCATGCGCAGCATGTTGTCACGTCAATTCAATGTGTGGACATGATGAATAATTTGACCGACGTATACTAGTACTGCTACTGTACTACTTACTAGTCGTATTTAGTGTCACAATTTATACATAGGTTTAACTAACAAGTACGCACTTGAAGCCTAACTGATATATATATGGCTTCTGCACAGCATCTCCATCATCATTATCAGTATGTGCTACGCAGGTGAGTTAGGATGCACTTGATCCCAGGAAGGTATCTATCCTTCAAACCAGAGGAGTGCTTCAAACTAACTACAGTACATAATATCCAACAAAAGAGGGTCGTGCTGCAGCAGAATACTTGGCTCAGTCTAGATATTAGCACGAATCAAGTTGTGCATATTTGTTGTTGGCATCAACCACATCGCCGCATGTCGGGGTTGCAAAAGCCATCCATCGGATGGAAGCTTGATGCCTTTCACACACTAAAGATTATCTGGCAACAAGCTATGTCGACGAATCTCTGGATATGGTGATTCATGAAACCCATGGTATGATGTGTAAACACAGCCCCCCTCGCGAATGGAAGTTGCATAGCACAGTAATCATCGCCGGTGATATGATCGATGATTGGTTGGATGATCGGATAATTGAGCCCGAGGAACAAGGAGTGGTTGCCGAGGCTGTAAACCCGCCTCCAGTTGAATACGCCTGGCCCAACGGAGCTGGGATCTTTCTCGAACACGAAGCAGCCATAGCCATCAATGTCACGAACGCCCGATGCATTGTACTACATGTTGTTTGATGTAATGGTTTTGTCAATTTGGTACGTGCGAATGAGCATGAAATGACCGCCGTCAGCTGAACGAGCGATAAACCACCACCCATCTGCTAGTATGATTCCAGGTCCTGGAATCATGAAGGCCAGCCCATTTGCATCTGCTGCAACAATTCAAATTGGAGACCAAAAGGACAAAAATAAACAATCATGTTCAGAGTATGTGTGGAATTAAGATTATTATAACAGTGACACATATCATAGACAGAGAATTGGAATGCCGTGGTCATGATCATACCCCAAGTTCAAAAAAATAAGCCAATGGCTTTCATATTCTAGCAATATGTCATGGTTCAAACATCATGTAACAATGAGAGGAAAACAGCTATGACAGCGCCTACTCATATTCTACCATAGCACTTACTACTACCGTTCTCATATCAACTCTAAGCAATAACATGCGTTGTTCTAAAGATCTTGTAAACGAGAGTAACATATAGCAATCATGATGTTATGCTCATAATATGTATTCTAACAATCATTAGATGCCAATTTTTCTCATATCAACTCTAACAATAACATGTGTGGTCATAAAAATCTAGGAAATGAGAGGAACATATAGCAATGATGTGGTTATAGACATGCTATGCATTCTAAATTTGTAACAAATGAACAGCCAGTCGTATTCATAAGGTAAAGATGAGATGAGATAGAAAAATTACACGACGATAGATTCCACCAGTATAGGCAGCTAATCGGTGCGTCGACCGCGTAAATGATCCCATCATGCACTATAGCATCAGACAGAAATGTTGCCTCAACAGGATTGATGATGAGCCATAACCATGTATGGCGACCGGATTCCAGATAGAGTAATCCCATGTTGAACAAGGCAATGAGCTTGCAATCCATGTAGTCTTCTGATGGTGTGGGCACTTCGAAGATTACAACTTTCTGCAAACAGAGGTCGAGCCAAAAGCTTGACGCGTCTTGTGCGTAGTAGGCAGGAGTGTCCGGCAGGCCGCGAGGCTCGATGGCGGCGGTATCCAACAATGGAAGGGTGATCTCTCACTGGGTGTAGATATCCATAAGACGCCACGGACTACCGGTGTGGTGGATGAGGACGATCTAGTTGGCCTTCATGCCCGCCCAGTAGTGGCCGCGGATGAAGGACAGGTGGACGGGTAGTGGTAGCATGTCGAGGGGCACCACGGCAACCTCCGTAGGATCGTCAAGTCGGTGTCTGGGCCACCTGCGAGGATCGGGCATCAGCAAGCAGGGTGTCTTGAAAAGAGCCGGCCGGTTGCAGACGAGTAGACAGTACAAAGACACCAAGCCTGCGGCCAAACGGACGGTGCTGAGTAGGTCCATATGACTACAGATCTGCTCCAAGAGAACATTGATACGTCTCTGTCGTATCTATAATTTTTGATTGTTCCATGCCAATATTATCGTACTTTCATGTACTTTTGGCAACTTTTTATACTATTTTTGGGACTAACATATTGATCCAGTGCCCAGTGCCAGTTCCTGTCTGTTGCATGTTTTTGGTTTCGCCGAATATCCATATCAAACGGAGTCCAAACGGGATAAAAACGGACAGAGCTTATTTTTGGAAAATATGGAAAATTCGGAAGGAAAATCAACGCGAACCAGTGCCCAAGGTGGTCACGAGGCAGGGGGCCGCCCACCACCCCCCCTTAGGGCGCGCCCCCTACCCTTGTAAGCCCACCGTAAGGCAGTTGACGCTCTTCTTTTGCGCAAGAAAGCTAATATTCGCAAAAAAATCACGGTGAAGGTTTCAGGCCAATCGGAGTTACGAATCTCCATATATATACGAAACGGTGAAACAGAGCCAGAACAGAACGCAGAACCAGAGAGAAACAGAGAGATAGATCCAATCTTGGAGGGGCTCTCGCCCCTCCCATGCCATGGAGGCCAAGGGCCAGAGGGGAAACCCTTCTCCCATCTAGGGAGGACGTCAAGGAAGAAGAGGAAGAAGGGGGCCCCTCTGCCCCTCTCCTCCGGTGGCGCCGGAACGCCACCGTGGCCATCATCATCATCACCGCGATCTTCACCAACACCTCTGCCATCTTCACCAACATCTCCATCACCTTCCCCCCTCTATCTACAGCGGTCCACTCTCCCGCAACCCGCTGTACCCTCTACTTGAACATGGTGCTTTATGCTTCATATTATTATCCAATGATGTGTTGCCATCCTATGATGTCTGAGTAGATTTTCGTTGTCCTATTGGTGGTTGATGAATTTCTATGATTGATTTAATTTGTTTGTGGTTATGTTGCTGTCCTTTGGTGCCCATCATATGATTGCGCGCGTGGATCACACCCTAGGGTTAGTTGTATGTTGATAGGACTATGTATTGGAGGGCAAGAGTGACAGAAGCTTCAACCTAGCATAGAAATTGATGCATACGGGATTGAAGGGGGACCAATATATCTTAATGCTATGGTTGGGTTTTACCTTAATGAACGTTAGTAGTTGCAGATTATTGCTAATAGTTCCAATCATAAGTGCATAGAATTCCAAGTAAGGGATGACATGCTAGCAGTGGCCTCTCCCACATAATGCTTGCTATCGGTCTAGTAAAGTAGTCAATTGGTTAAGGGGCAATTTCGCAACTCCTACCACCACTTTTCCAGACTCGCTATATTTACTTTATTGTTTCTCTATCTAAACAACCCCTACTTTTTATTTACCTACTCTTTATTATCTTGGAAACCTATCCAACAACACCTACAAAGTACTTCTAGTTTCATACTTGTTCTAGGTAAAGCGTGTGTAGAGTTGTATCGGTGGTCGATAGAACTTGAGGGAATATTTGTTCTACCTTTAGCTCCTCGTTGGGTTCGACACTCTTACTTATCGAAAATTCTTGCGATGCCCTATACTTGTGGGTTATCAAGACCTTTTTCTGGCGCCGTTGCCGGGGAGCAATAGCGTGGGGTGAATATTGTCGTGTGTGCTTGTTTGCTTTATCACTAAGTAATTTTTATTTGCTGTTCTTAGTTGTTTTCTACCTTTAGTTATGGGTAGGAAACACAAAATAGCAAAAAAAATTAGTTGTACCTACTGAACCAATGGTTGAAGAACCACTCAAAATCTATCACACTGCTGAAGCTTTTTACTTGGATCATCTTCGATCCCTTTGTGCTCATGCCGAAACCCCAACTAGCTTCGTTGAGGGCAAATCTTTAGATGAGCATGCTTGTTATGTGCGACACCGTATATCTGAAAAAGGGAAACTATTATGGGGTCAAATTCAACGTTTGCAATGCTATGCTTGGAATTTATGTGAAATATATGATTTTACTAGTTGTTCTGAAAACCCTAAGAAACACCTTCCCTATCAATGTGAGTTTAGTTACTATGATGTTCAACAATTTGAAGAATTTGTTGCTTTTAAGGGTGCTTCTGAAATTGCTTCTTTGATTGAAAAGTATGATGCTACTCTTCAAAAATATGTAATTTTTTCCATACTTGAATATTGTTATGAGAATTATGCTTCTAATGCTTATGTTAAACTATATATTAAGGACTACTCCGCTGTCCAAGAAGAGACTAATATTTTGCAGGAATCTATGGAAGAAGAAGTTGATGACACTGTGAGCTCATTGGATGAAAAAGATGAGGAGGAGAGCGAAGAACAAAAGGAGGAAGAGCGGATTGATCACCCGTGCCCACCTTCTAGTGAGAGTAACTCTTCAACTCATACATTGTTTAATTCCCCTTCGTGCTTACCGAAGGATGATTGCTATGATGACTGTTATGATCCCTATGATTCTTTTGAAATATACCTTTTTGATGATGCTTGCTATGCTTATGGCCAAGATGCACATATGAATTATGCTTATGGAGATGAACTTGCTATAGTTCCTTATGTTAACCATGAAATTGTTGCTATTGCACCCACCCATGATAGTCCTATTATCCTTTTGAATTCTCCCGATTATACTATATCGGAGAAGTTTGCACTTATTAAGGATTATATTGATGAGTTGCCATTTACCGTTGCACATGATGATTTCGATAAATATAATATGCATGTGCTTGCTGCTCCTACTTGCAATTATTATGAGAGAGGAACTATATCTCCACCTCTCTATGTTTCCAACATGATAAAATTGCAAGAAATTGTTTATACTATGCATTGGCCTTTACTAGGTGTGCATGAATTGCTCTTTTATGACATGCCGATGCATAGGAAGAGAGTTAGACTTCGTCATTGCTTGATATATGTTACTTTGTGCTCACTACTAAATTATAAATCATTGTTAATTAAAATTGGCCTTGATATACCTTGGGATCCGGGTGGATTCACTACTTGAGCACTATATGCCTAGCTTAATGGCTTTAAAGAAAGTGCTGCCAGGGAGACAACCCGGAAGTTTTAGAGAGTCATTTATTTCTGTTGAGTGCTTTCTTATAGTTTAAAAACAACAAAAATAAAGAGGGGAACCTAAAAAATTTTCAAAAAGGAAAGCGAAAGTGAGAAAGACAAGCATTGTTGAAGTGGGAGCAAGCCTTGAACTTTGTTCATGCTCACGGAAACTTTGTGAATCTTGATTACAGAAACTTTTCAACAAAAATAATTATCCCCTTGTACAATTCCATTGTATTATAAAAATAATGTGCCAAGGTTTGCCTTTAGGATGTTTACATTTGCTTGATGGTTTGTACGGTGCAGGACAGAAACTTTGGCTGTAGTGCGCAATTTTACATTTTTAGCTGGAACGTCAAACGGTTCTGATTCTTTTTGAACTGTCTTTCTATACAAATTTTTTATTTTTCCTAATTTTGGCAGAATTTTCCATGTATCAGAAGTATGGTGAATGTTCAGATTGCTACAGACTGTTCTGTTTTAGACAGATTCTGTTTTTGATGCATAGTTTGCTTGTTTTGATGAAACTATCAATTTATATCAGTGGATTAAGCCATGAAAAAGTTATATTAAAGTAGACACAATGCAAAAACAAAATATGAATTGGTTTTAAACAGTACTTAGAGTAGTGATTTGCTTTATTATACTAACGGATCTTACGGAGTTTTCTGTTGAAGTTTTGTGTGGATGAAGTGTTCGATGATTGAGAAGATCTCGATGTGAGAAGAAGGAAGAGAGGCAAGAGCTCAAGCTTGGGGATGCCCGAGGCACCCAAAGTAAATATTCAAGGAGACTCAAGCATCTAAGCTTGGAGATGCTGGGGAGGCATCCCCTCTTTCTTCAACAAATATCGGTATGTTTTTGGATTCGTTTTGTTCATGCGATATGTGCAAGTCTTGGAGCGTCTTTTGCATTTAGGTTTTTATTTTTCTTTTTATGCACCATGCTGGTATGAGATAGTCCTTGGTTGATTTATAGAATGCTCTTTGCACTTCACTAATATCTTTTGAGTATGGCTTTATAGAATGCTTCATGTGCTTCACTTATATCATTTGAAGTTTGGATTGCCTGTTTCTCTTCACTTAGACAACCACCATTTATGGAATGCTCTTTTTCTTCACTTATATTTGTTAGGGAACGGGCATATCTTTTGTAGAAAGAATTAAACTCTCTTGCTTCACTTATATCTATTTAGAGAGATGACAGGAATTGGTCATTCACATGGTTAGTCATAAAATCCTACATAAAACTTGTAGATCACTGAATATGATGTGTTTGATTCCTTGCAATAGTTTTGCGATATAAAGGTGGTGATATTAGAGTCATGCTAGTCGAGTAATTATGAAATTGAGAAATACTTCTGTTGAGGTTTGCAAGTCCCGTAGCATGCATGTATGGTGAACCGTTATGTAACAAAGTCAGAGCATGAGGTGTTTATTGATTATCTTCCTTATGAGTGGCGGTCGGGGACGAGCGATGGTCTTTTCCTACCAATCTATCCCCCTAGGAGCATGCGCGTAGTACTTTGTTTCGATGACTAATAGATTTTTGCAATAATTATGTGAGTTCTTTATGACTAATGTTGAGTCCATGGATTATACGCACTCTCACCCTTCCACCATTACTAGCCTCTCTAGTACTGCGCAACTTTCGCCGATACCATAAACCCACCATATACCTTCCTCAAAACAGTCACCATAGCTACCTATCATGGCATTTCCATAGCCATTCCAAGATATATTTCCATGCAACTTTCATAATCATCATATACATGACTTGAGCATTCATTGTCATATTGCTTTGCATGATCGTAAGATAGCTAGCATGATGTTTTCATGGTTTGTCCGTTTTTTGATGTCATTGCTACGCTAGATCATTGCACATCCCGGTACACCGCCGGAGGCATTCATATAGAGTCATATTTTTGATCTAGATATCGAGTTGTAATATTGAGTTGTAAGTAAATAAAAGTGTGATGATCATCATTATTAGGACATTGCCCAGTGAGGAAAGGATGATGGAGACTATGATTCCCCCACAAGTTGGGATGAGACTCCGGACGAAAAAATAAAAAAAAAGAGAGAAAGGCCAACAAAAAAAGAAAATGAGAAGGCCCAAAAAACAAAAAAAATGAGAGAAAAAGAGAGAAGGGGCAATGTTACTATCCTTTTACCACACTTGTGCTCCAAAGTAGCACCATGTTCTTCATATAGAGAGTCTCTTGAGTCATCACTTTCATATACTAGTGGGAATTTTCATTATAGAACTTGGCTTGTATATTCCAATGATGGGCTTCCTCAAATGCCCTAGGTCTTCATGAGCAAGCAAGTTGGATGGACACCCACTTAGTTTCAGTTTGAGCTTTCATATACTTATAGCTCTAGTGCATCCGTTGCATGGCAATCCCTACTCCTCACATTGATATCTATTAATGGGCATCTCCATAGCCCGTTGATACGCCTAGTTGATTTCTCCTTTTTTGTCTTCTCCACATAACCCCCACCATCATATTATATTCCACCTATAGTGCTATGTCCATGGCTCATGCTCATGTATTGCGTGAAAGTTGAAAAGGTTTGAGAAACGTCAAAGTATGAAACAATTGATTGGCTTTTCATCGGGATTGTGCATGATGTGAATGCTTTGTGTGGTGAAGATGGAGCATAACCAGACTATATGATTTTGTAGGGATGAGCTTTCTTTGGCTATGTTATTTCAATAAAACATAATTTCTTGGTTGGTATGCTTGAAATATTATTGTCTTTATGTCAAAGGATAGATTATTGCTTTGAATCACTCGTGTCTTATTATTCATACCATGATTAGACATATGATCAAGATTATGCCAGGTAGCATTCCACATCAAAAATTATCTTTTTTATCATTTACCTACTCGAGGACGAGCGGGAATTAAGCTTGGGGATGCTGATACGTCTCCGTCGTATCTATAATTTTTGATTGTTCCATGCCAATATTATCGAACTTTCATATACTTTTGGCAACTTTTTATACTATTTTTGGGACTAACATATTGATCTAGTGTCCTGTGCCAGTTCCTGTCTGTTGCATGTTTTTGGTTTCGCAGAATATCCATATCAAACGGAGTCCAAACGGGATAAAAAGGACGGAGCTTATTTTTGGAAAATATGGAAAACTCGGAAGGAAAATCAACGCGAACCAGTGCCCGAGGTGGTCACGAGGCAGGGGGCCGCACCCCCCCTTAGGGCGCGCCCACTACCCTCGTGAGCCCACCGTAAGGCGGTTGACGCTCTTCTTTTGCCGCAAGAAAGCTAATATTCAGAAAAAAAATCACGGCGAAGGTTTCAGGCCAATCGGAGTTACGGATCTCCATATATATATGAAACGGTGAAACAGAGCCAGAACAGAACGCAGAACCAGAGAGAAACAGAGAGATAGATCCAATCTTGGAGGGGCTCTCGCCCCTCCCATGCAATGGAGGCCAAGGACCAGAGGGGAAACCCTTCTCCCATCTAGGTAGGAGGTCAAGGAAGAAGAGGAAGAAGGGGGCCCATCTCTCCCTCTCCTCCGTGGCCATCATCATCATCACCGCGATCTTCACCAACACCTCCGCCATCTTCACCAACATCTCCATCACCTTCCCCCCTCTATCTACAGCGGTCCACTCTCCCGCAACCCGCTGTACCCTCTACTTGAACATGGTGCTTTATGCTTCATATTATTATCCAATGATGTGTTGCCATCCTATGATGTCTGAGTAGATTTTCGTTGTCCTATTGGTGGTTGATGAATTGCTATGATTGATTTAATTTGTTTGTGGTTATGTTGCTGTCCTTTGGTGCACATCATATTATTGCGCGCGTGGATCACACCCTAGGGAGTTGTATGTTGATAGGACTATGTATTGGAGGGCAAGAGTGACAGAAGCTTCAACCCAGCATATAAATTGATGCATACGGGATTGAAGGGGGACCAATATATCTTAATGCTATGGTCGGGTTTTACCTTAATGAACGTTAGTAGTTGCGGATGCTTGCTAATACTTCCAATCATAAGTGCATAGAATTCCAAGTAAGGGATGACATGCTAGCAGTGGCCTCTCCCACAAAATGCTTGCTATCGGTCTAGTAAAGTAGTAAATTGCTTAAGGGGCAATTTCGCAACTCCTACCAGCACTTTTCAACACTCGCTATATTTACTTTATTGTTTCTCTATCTAAACAGCCCCTACTTTTTATTTACGTACTCTTTATTATCTTGCACACCTATCCAACAACACCTAGAAAGTACTTCTAGTTTCATACTTGTTCTAGGTAAAGCGAACGTCAAGCGTGCGTAGAGTTGTATCGGTGGTCGATAGAACTTGAGGGAATATTTGTTCTACCTTTAGCTCCTCGTTGGGTTCGACACTCTTACTTATCGAAAACTGTTGCGATCCCCTATACTTGTTGGTTATCAAACATCGGGGAGGGAATTCCAATTGCGGCTTTGCGTGTCAGTCGGTTCTGCCATTGGGGTTTTCGGTGCCTGCGAGCCAGCATGGAAGTAGATTCAGGCGGGCGAGCGAAGAAGCTTCTCCTTGTGTGGCCGAGCAGTGAGCGGGGGGATATGGTACACGTGAGCTACCAAGGAAGATGGTGCGGGCGGGCGAGCAGTGAGTGGGGGTAAATGGTGTGCGACCGACGATGGGGAAGAGAGGAGGAAGAAGAGAGGAGGAAGAAGAAGAGATGGCAGTACTGGGTAAGGCTGATTTAGTAACACCAACACGCTGGTTCAGCTTATTAATTACGTGTCCCATCTGCTGCAGCGTGTATTGTCACTTCACTGCGAAGACTAGTTAATAGTTCTCTGTGACCGAGATGGGGAATAATGGATCGCGAGGACTTCCTTTCTACAGTATCCCTATGCCTCTACGCTCACTTCACTCATTTTGCTCCGTACCTAGTCACTTGTTGAAATCTGTAGAAAGACAAATACTCCGTATTTGGGAACAGAGGGAGGCTTTTACTCCGTACTATTTGGGAACATAGGGAGTATCACCATATGGAGGGAATAGAGGAAGCTTGAAATATGAACATGTCAATGGGAGGGAGTAAGCCCCATGCATGCATGCATGCATGCATGCAACATGCAACATGCAACACTCACACATACACATGGACACACGCAACACTCACGCACCCATGCGGCACACAGCACACGACGCAACACACACGCTCACGCTCAAGTGCTCAACCTACTACCTATGTCTGTGCAAGACTGCACATTTAGAGATTCACACATTGACCAGGGCATAATTAACGCCCAAAAGTAGCAGACTTATGTGTGCATGCGACCATTGAGATAAGAAGATGAAATGAAGGCCGTTGCATGCTGTAATTAAGGATAGACATGTAACCTATACCTACAGCACAAGTTGGTGCATTAGTCAATCAATATCGATTTAGATTAAAGGCTAAATGCATTGGAAGTGTAGATGTACATCATGTACTACACTCTTTGTTTTATAGCCGATGTACACTCTTTGTTGGAAGACCAAGGGAGGACACGTGCATGCACTCACATAGACAGCCAGGGCGGTTCGCGCGCAAGGGTTGGACTCGTGTCGCGCCTGCATAAAGTTTTGTTTAACTGATTTCTTTGATCTGCCAACTGACAGGTGGGACCCAGAAACCAGGTGACAATTTAACCAGTCAACAAAGTGCCACCTCGACTATGTGGCCGGTCAGTAGGGTGCAATATGGTGCTCTACAATCAGCTAGTGATCGTAAAATCGCCGCAAAACTATATATACTGACCGTAAAGAGCGTATTGTTACATACGTTGACCGCCAGTGTATTTTTCTCATTTCAAAATAAGCCATATTAATCGGAAAGGACGCAGTATGGACTACTACTACTAGTACTAGTACTGCTTTGATGTGTCCCGTCAACCCGCCGAACGAGGAGAAGCTTGCTTACTACGCCTCTCCCTCGCCCACGCGCGCGGTGGTTCGTAGGACGAGGAGAGGGTTTTGACTATAGCGCCCTCTCCCTCTCCCTCTCTCTCGCCCTCGCGGTGGACGTGCAATAGTTCAATCGGTGTCAGATTGCCAGAAGCATATTGTACTGTAGTATCATCATTGTTGGACCTTCCGAAGAGGCGAAGAGCCAAGTGCAAGGTTCACACGAGTATGAACTGTTGAACCCCCCGAAGAGGCAAAGAGCCAAGCGCAAGGTTTTATAGGAGTTGTCGTCCTAGTAGGAGTGTACTACAACTATAGAGAACGATGCTACTGTATGATGCCGCCACGTCACGTATATCCAAAGCTGTGCCACCTTTTTTTCTCAAAGAGCATGTTGGAGCCCGTGCAACAACCACACAAGTTGCATGTACACATAACACATTTACTTGTAATAAATTCTAAAGGACAAATGCCAGTATGCCACACAAGTTCATCTCCAATTCATGTGATAAATTTGTGCACGACTATGATACGTCCATTTTGCATCATGCTTTTATATCGATATTTATTGCATTATGGGCTGTTATTTCACATTATGTCACAATACTGATGGCTATTCTCTCTTATTTTATAAGGTTTACATAAGCAGAGAGAATGCCGGCAGCTGGAATTCTGGGCTGGAAAAGGAGAAAATATTAGAGACCTATTCTGCACAACTCCAAAAGTCCTGAAACTCCACGGAATACCTTATAATAGATAATGAAAAATCCTCGCCAAATATGAAGACCAGGGGGGCCACACCCTATCCACGATGGTGGGGGGTGCCCCCCCCCTAGGGCGCGCCCCCTACCTCGTGGGCCCCCTGGTGGCTCTCCGATGACCATCTTCTGCTATATGAAGTCTTTCGTCAAGAAAAAAACCAGAAGCAACCTTTCGGGACGAAGCTCCGCCGCCACGAGGCGGAACCTTGGCGGAACCAATCTAGGGCTCCGGCAGAGCTGTTCTGCCGGGGAAACTTCCCTCTCGGAGGGGGAAATCATCGGCATCGTCATCATCAATGCTCCTCTCATCGGGAGAGGGCAATCTCCATCAACATCTTCATCAGCACCATCTCATCTCAAAACCCTAGGTCATCTCTTGTATCCAATTCTTGTCTCCAAGTCCGGGATTGGTGCTAGTAGGTTGCTAGTAGTGTTAATTACTCCTTGTAGTTGATGCTAGTTGGTTTAATTGGTGGAAGATCATATGTTCAGATCCTTTATGCATATTATTACCCCTCTGATTATGAACATGAATATGCTTTGTGAGTAGTTACGTTTGTTCCTGAGGACAAGGGAGAAGTCTTGCTGTTAGTAGTCATGTGAATTTGGTATTCGTTCTATATTTTGATGAGATGTATGTTGTCTAGCCTCTAGTGGTGTTATGTGAACGTCGACTACATAACACTTCACCATTATTTGGGCCTAGAGGAAGGCATTGGGAAGTAATAAGTAGATGATGGGTTGCTAGAGTGGCAGAAGCTTAAACCCTAGTTTATGCGTTGCTTCATAAGGGGCTGATTTGGATCCATATGTTTCATGATATGGTTAGGTTTACCTTAATACTTTTGTTGTAGTTGCGGATGCTTGCAATAGAGGTTAATCATAAGTGGGATGCTTGTTCAAGTAAGAACAGCACCCAAGCACCGGTCCACCCACATGTCAAATTATGAAAGTACCGAACGCGAATCATATGAACATGATGAAAACTAGCTTGACGATATTCCCATGTGTCCTCGGGGGCGCTTTTCCTTATATAAGAGTTTGTCCAGGCTTGTCCTTTGCTACAAAAAGGATTGGGCCACCTTGCTGCACTTTATTTACTTTTGTTACTTGTTGCTCGTTACAACTTACACTACTAGGGAAAAGCCTAGCGGCAGCGCGGGTTTTAGGCCTATCAGTAGCATGGGGCGATGCGCTACTGATATGGCGCTACACTAACGTATAGCAGTAGCGTGCCTCCGCCCACGCTACTGCTAAATCGACTTAGTAGTAGTGACTTCGCGGAGGAGCGCTACTGGTAATTACTAGTAGCTCTTCTCCCAGCCCGCGCTACTACTGTTATTACGTATTTTATTTCTTTTTTATTTCATGTTGTATTCATACACCTCTATACAAGTTTTCATACAGCAGCAATTTAGAGATTGTTCTTACATCATAATGAGTTATTACATCATTGGGTGAAAGAACCGTGGACTAGTTTCAAGTGGATGGACATCCACTTGAAACTAATCCACGGTTCTTTCACGCAATGATATAATAAATATCATCATCATATCATTAACAACTTATCATCATAATACATCATTTTCATATAACACCTCCTCATGATCATCGTTTTGATCGATGAGACATCTCATAGCAAGTTGGTCACTAGTCATAATCACAACTACTCCTCATCATCAACTCTAACACATTGTACCACATAATAAACCTATTGTACCTCATAGGACCTACTCCATTATGGAGAATGCAGATTATCCTGTCTCCAATTCTTGCCTTTCGCTTAATGTTGCTTCCAAGAATCTCCTTATGAATGTCCAAACATTTTTTCCACTCTTTGATTAGCATGTGTTCACCGGTTTCAGAAATCCGATATGCACATGTGAGATCCGTAGGATAACCTAGCTGTATGTTCAGAACTTCAAGGCGACCATTTTAATACATCAGATGAGGCACACAATCCATTGGGATTTTCTGTTGAAAAACATAGTAATAACTTCATAGTTAGCAATGATGTACTAGTTTTAGAAGTATGCAAAAGATGAACGGATGTCGTAATAGTAAAAAATCTTACCAGGGTATCTCCATAGAAGTTATCATGGTTCAACACATGCACTAGTGGCACGTATTCGCCATAATTTGGAGGAGTTCGATAATAGGTATTGTAATTCTCAAAGAAAGTACAAAATGCGATCAGATGATTTTTCTCCTTATAAGTTAATTCGGAGCCATCGGTGTAGTGGGTTTTGTCTACCATCTTCCGCACATTCATTGAAGAATGAAAATAAGCTGTGAATGGAAACAAGCTGTCAACTATTTTGAAATAAACAATATAAATTAGTTAATAACTATGTTTGAGAAACTCACATAGAGGTAGAATCGGAAGCGTATCAACAAGGACCCAAATGTCCATACTGTTTTGCTCGATGTCAGGATCACCAAGATCCATGGTGACAATCATACCCTCATAAAAACCATACATTTTGCAAAGTGCTTCCCAATTTTGGCAACCAAAATGGGTTAAGCTCTGAGAATTGTATAGATTTACTTCAAAATCCATATCATGATGGGTCCTTAGGTGTATTTTCTTTGTTTCAAAATTTTCATGGTCTTCAAAACCCATCGTCTCCAAGACATAGCGTCTTGCATGGCATGGGATAATCTAGTCGAATTGTAAAAGATGAAAATTATACGTTGAAATAGTTGAAGTCGTGCTTAATTACGAAAAAAACACTTGTCGTTGTTGCGTACCGTTTCAACATCGAAGGTCTCCTCGAGCTTAATGCTGAAGCGCCGATCTTCGTCCAGCTCAACGAACATGTCGCACATACCTCGATCGTTGTGGCACCAGCTGCACTCCCCCGGGAGACTGTCATCATCCGAGGACGACATCTCCTACGTTCATAATTCAAAGATTAAACTTGTACAATTGAATATATGTACTAAAAAACCTAAATTAGATCATTATTTTTCGAGAAAATCCAGGCCACTCGATATTTCCTACGTATTCTAGCACAAGTCATGCTAGAATTCACGGAAAAATCCGGCATGACCTTTGTTAACAAAGGACATATCGAGCGCCTGAAATTTGCCGGAACAGAAATTAATCAACACTCCGGCAAAACATAGGCCACTCGGAGGTGTAAACTGAACATGAACGACCACTTGGGCAACAACATATCCTATTTGAGCAAATATGACATGTTTAGCTAGTTTTATTAATTCAACTAGTTCTTACTAAATATAAACTTACTATAAATAGAAAAAACTAGTTCTTTGTAAAAATAAAGTTGTTCAACTAGTTATATTAATTATCTTACTAAAAATACATTAGTTCTATTAATTTAACTAGTTTATTAATTTACATACTAAACTAGTTCAACTACAACTAAACTAGTTCAACTAGTTTATTAATTTACTTACTAAAAATAAAATAGTTGCTTTAACTAAAAAATAAACTAGTTCTATTGATTTTCGTACTAAAAATAAAATAGTTGTATTAACTCAACTAGTTCAACTAAGCACTTAATATAAATAAAAATAAACTAGTTTTTACTAAAAATAAACTAGTTCAACTAGTTATATTTATTTTCTTACTAATTCTATCAAACACTTATTAAAATTTAACCCAAACTAATTTGATGAACTCTAAAATTTAATCCTAACTAATTCGATGAACTCTAAAACTAATTCTACTTAACAACTACTGCCATAACTAGCATCTAATTTGATGAACCCTAACTAATTAGATGAACTCTGAAATTTAACCCTAAGAACCCTAGCTAGGCAGAGGTAGGGAAGGAGGAGGGCGTGCTCACCTCTGGCACCGGCGGAGTTAGGGAGAGGGGCATGCGGCGTCGAGGTTGGGGATGGGGTCGGGGCGGCGGGCGCACGGCGGAGGGCAGCGATGTAGGGGGTGTCGAGGTCGGTGTCGGGGCGGCGTCAAGGTCGCGGTCGAGGGCGGGGGCGGCGTCGAAGGTGTGTGGAGAGCGACGGGTCGCGTGCGGCGGCCGACGACGATGCAGGGCGGCGACAGTGGAGGAGTAGGGATTTGGGGGTGTGGTCATGGGGAAGAACGAACCACGCAGTTAATTAAGTTAAAAGTAGCAGTAGCGCGTTCCAGGAAGTGCGCTGCTGCTACGGTAGCTATAGCACATTTCCTAACAAGCGCTACTACTATTCCTTCTCTTTTTTATTTGCTTTCCATTTAATTTTATTTTCATTAGCAGTAGCGCCTTTGTCCGTAAACGCGCTGCTACAAAACAAGGAGCGGTAGCGTGGTTCCACGTAGATCGCTACTACTATGTGTAGCCTATCGGCTACACCGTGGGAATTTTAGTAGTAGCGCTTTTGTACTTGGGCGCGCTACTGCTATAACTGTATCTGTAGCGCGCTTTTAAATACCGCGTTGCTGCTAATTAGCAGCAACGTGCATTTTTATCCCGCGCTACTACTAATGTTCTGTGTATAAGGTTTTCCCTAGTAGTGTTATCTTATCACAAAACTATCTGTTACCACTTATTTCAGTACTTGCAGAGAATACCTTGCTGAAAACCGCTTATCATTTCCTTCTGCTCCTCATTGGGTTCGACACTCTTACTTATCGAAAGGTGTAGCGACCAGACCTCAAACAGTCTGATCTCTATGCTCAGGTGTCATCCTTGGATCAGTAATGCTGACACCACACAGTACTCGGAGGATTTATAACAGAGTAGCAATCACACACTTATTACATCGAGTGTCTCAATAGAGAACTTATTACAATAAATATGGCTTAAGGCCATCTAATAACGATAACATCGGAAGGCTTGGAAGATAAGTGAGTCCATCAACTCCAACGGCATCACTGAGTATAGAACCACGACCTAAAAACTCCTTAATCATCATCTGAAAAGTCTGCAACATTAACGTTGCAGCCCGAAAACGGGTCAGCACATGGAATATGCTGGCAAAGTAACACATAGAGAGTAATGGAATGAAACAGCTATACTATATGCTTATTTGGCTGGTGGAAAGCTCTATGGTTACAGTTTTGCGTAAAGCCAATTTTTCCCTACTGCAAAGGAATAAAATTTATTTAACTATCATGGTAGTTGTTAAACATTGAGAATGGTTGACAGCATTCTCAATCCCAATTAAGCATCATCATTAAACAAAACCCAACAAAATTAAATTTTAGAGTAACATGTTGAGATTCACATGATAATCCAAGTACTAGATACTCAAGATGTCCATAACCGGGGACACGGCTAACCATGATTAGTTTATACACTCTGCAGAGGTTTGCGCACATTTCCCCACAAGACTCGATCGCCTCCATTTGGTATCTCGCACTACATGGTGTTTGAGAAGACGGATGACCGAGACATAGTCTTTCAGAAGCACTAGCACCTTACGATCGGGTAGACCGTACCACCTACATCCCCTACATCTGCTAGTCTACCACTGTAAGAGTTCGCACAACTTAATCAACTATGCCAGAGCCCATAATGGCTTGTGGCTGCACACGGAAGTTTCTAGTATGAATAATCTCATGATCCCTTTGAGCCAGGGTGGCGGTCCAAAAGAAAAACAGGCAAGTCCTGGAATACCCAGGTGCCTCAATCCGCCCAGATGTGTGTTTAGGTTGCCACCTTAGATAAACCATTAATTAACAAACTCACATCTGTCATGGATATCACTCACCCAATCCACGTCTACTAGCATAGCATAGCAACAGTAAGCAAACATAGAAGTAACTCCCAAAGGTTTGAAAATAAACAAGTAATAGGTACTACCTCAACTACTTCCCAAACCCACAATTTAATTAGATCCTAATCATGCAATGTTTGAGGATTGATCTAATGCAATAAAACTGGGTAGTAGGAGGTATGATCAAAGTGTTACTTGCTTTGCTGATGATCCGCGAAACCTAGAGATTCGAAGTAACAGGCGGCGCACTCCGGGTATTCTATCACAGACAAACAAACAAGCATACAATAAGTACTCATCTAATGCACAGGTAAAACTCAAATAAGAGATCTAACCAGAAGGTTCAACTTAAGAACTCCGGTTTGCAAAAAGAATCAAATCAAACGAAGCAACGAAGGTCAAACGGTAAAAGAAACAGGCTTCGTTTACTATTCTGGATCTAGGGCAATTTTTACAGTGGCAAAAACTTGTTTGAGTTGGTTAAACGGTTAGAGTGTTTCGAGACGAAACTCCAGGCGCTTGAATCGCCTGATTCCAATAACCGAGCGAGAAGTTATACTAAAACGAAAATCGAATCAGGAATCGCGATCAGAAAAATCGCGGATTAAATCCGAGAAAAAGAAAAACGACGAACATTCGCTAGAACGAACGAACGGACGAACGCTCGCTATTTAAATAAATCAGAAAAAACCGATCTATTTCAAAAAAGCGGAAACTAAAAAAATCGATGAAAAACCGAACGGTTTTTTTTCGAGAAAACCGGCGGCACGGAAATCGAGGCAACCTCGGGCTGCCGATCGGCGAGGCGGCGGGCGGCGGCTCCGGCGACGGCGGCGCGGGCGGCGGGCGGTGGCGGCGGCGCGGGCGGCGGGGCGCTAGGGTTTCAGGGCGCGCGTGGGCTGGGGTTTCGGCTGGGCCTTCCCCCGGCTTATAAAGCCGGCCGGCCCAGGAGTCCGGGTCGGACACGGCCCGTTAGGTCGGTTCGTTTTTTTTAATAATTACGCGCAGAAAAACAAATAAAAGAAATACTAAACGGACTCCAAAAATCCCGAAATAAATTTTTCCGGGCTTCTAAAATCAAGCCGCACTAGGTGAACATTTATTTGGGGCCTAAATGCAATTTTGAAAAATGCACATTTTTCCTAAATTCAAATAAAATACCGAAAAACTCCGAAATAAAATCTTATTTGATTTTTTATTAAATCCTCAATATTTCTTTATTTTGGGAAAGTCATTTTATTCCCTCTCTCATATTTTTGTAATAGAAATAATTGATGATAAAATAATTAAAATCAAATGATCCTATTCGCAAAATTTGAGAAAACTCAAATATGAAAATAAGGAAATCCCCAACTCTCTCCGTGGGTCCTTGAGTTGCATGGAATTTCTAGGATCAAAACCAAAAGCAAATAAAATATGATATGCAATGATGATCTAATGAATAACATTCCAAATTGAAAATTTGGGATGTTACAAAACGACTACGATAGATCCCCTATACTTGTGGGTCATCAAGACTCTTTTCTGGCGCCGTTGCCGGGGAGTGAAGCGCCTTTGGTAGGTGGAATTTGGTAAGGAAAAATTTATATAGTGTGCTGAAATTTACTATAACTTGTTACTATGGAAAGTAATCCTCTGAGGGGCTTGTTCGGAGTATCTTCACCCCGACCAGTAGAGCAAAGAGTTGCTCCTCAACCTACTGAACCTATTGAAAATGAAATTCCTTATGAGTATCCTTCGGGTATGATAGAAAAACTGCTAGCTAATCCTTCTACAGGAGATGGAACAAAGCATCTTGATGAACACCTAATATACGTGGATGAATGAGGGAGTCCTGGATTAGGGGGTGTTCGGGTAGCCGGACTATACCTTCAGCCGGAATCCTGGACTATGAAGATACAAGATTGAAGACTTCGTCCCGTGTCCGGATGGGACTTTCCTTGGCATGGAAGGCAAGCTTGGCGATGCGGATATTCAAGATCTCCTACCATTGTAACCGACTTTATGTAACCCTAACCCTATCCGGGATCTATATAAACCGGAGGGTTGTAGTCCGTAGGCGATCAACTCCATATACAACAATCATACCGTAGGCTAGCTTCTAGGGTTTAGCCTCCTTGATCTCGTGGTAGATCTACTCTTGTACTACCCATATCATCAATACTAATCAAGCAGGACGTAGGGTTTTACCTCTATCAAGAGGGCCCAAACCTGGGTAAAACATCGTGTTCCCTGCCTCCTGTTACCATCCGGCCTAGACGCACAGTTCGGGACCCACTACCCGAGATCCGCCGGTTTTGACACCGACATTGGTGCTTTCATTGAGAGTTCCTCTATGTCGTCGCCTTTAGGCCCGATGGCTCCTTTGATCATCAACAACGATGCGGTCCAGGATGAGACTTTACTCCCCGGACAGATCTTCGTCTTCCGCGGCTTCGCTCTGCGGGCCAATTCGCTCGGCCACCTGGAGCAGATCGAAAGCTACCCCCCTGGCCATCAAGTCAGGTTTGGAAGCTTAAACTACAAGGCTGACATCCGCGGAGACTTGATCTTCGACGGGCTCAAGCCACGGCCAAGCGCGCCGCACTATCTCGAGGGGCATGATCTAGCTCTGCCCCCAGACAGTGTCCTGGAGGCCGCACACGCATCGGTTCCGACCCCTAACTCGGAGCCTATTGCGCCAATCGAGGATGAGCGATTGGGCGTCACCTCGAGGGCTGCGATCCCGAAAGCGATCGAGCCGAACGCTAGCCCCGCACTCTGCACGACCCATGACTCTGAGGATCTGGACTCCTTTCCGAACTCCGAACCCCCCGCGCCCCTGCCGATCGAATCCGATTGGGCGCCGATAATAGAGTTCACCGCCGCAGACATCTTTCAGCACTCGCCTTGTGGCGATATCCTGAACTCTCTCAAGTCTCTCTCCTTATCAGGAGAGCCCTGGCCGAACTATGGTCAGCGAGGATGGGATACGGACGATGAAAAAATTCAAAGCCCACCCGC
The DNA here is from genome assembly GCF_003073215.2 of Triticum urartu. Classification (NCBI taxonomy): domain Eukaryota; kingdom Viridiplantae; phylum Streptophyta; class Magnoliopsida; order Poales; family Poaceae; genus Triticum; species Triticum urartu. The sequence goes on along the minus strand of NC_053028.1, from coordinate 547,630,376 downwards.
CACCCACTTGGTAGCCACTGTCGACAATTTAAACGACGTGCTCAACTTCGACTCCAGAGACATCGACAACATGGATGACGATGCAGGAGATACCGACGAACCAACGCCCATAGGGCATTGGACAGCCACCTCATCTCACGATGTGTACATGGTGGATACCCCTAAAGGAAGCGACAACGAGGAAAAAGGGGATGGGACGAGAGATCGACCCCCCGAAAAGCAATCAAAGCATCGGCGTAAACGCCGACCCAAGCCCCGCCTCGACAAAAACCTAGCCATAGAGCAGGACGAGCCGATAGACGACAAGCAGGCCTTAGAGGAACCGTCCGAACAGGGCAACACGGATAGAGAAACCGAACATCCCTCCTCCGGCAAAAACGGCATTCCGGACGACCTCACGCCGAATAAACCTATGGAGCAGAAGAATCTCCACGAGAGGCTCGTTGCAACTGCACGCAGCCTAGAAAAGCAGAAGCGGAAGCTAAAAACAGCGGAAGATGCACTCCGGATTAGATGGAGCAAAGTAATCAATACCACAGATAAGTACGGCAATAGTCGCTGCACTAAAAGCAATCCGCAAAGAAAGCTACTGGCTGAATTCGACGAAGAGGCCCTAGAGCCCTCGCATTCAAAAAATGAAAAAGCCACACGGTCGGATAGACGACCCCATAAAGCGGCAAGCGGCGCCGCACCTAAATCGGCATGCGACCCACTTAAGGATTCACATCATGGCCCAGTCAGGTCCATTTATGGGCCAAGAAAGCAAGCTCTCGTAAGCAACGCTATGAAGCCATCATCAGAATCCGGCACACCCAAATACAGGGGCGCCGCACACCCCCTATGTTTCACCGATGAGGTCCTAGACTATGAATTCCCAGAGGGATTCAAACCCGTAAACATAGAGGCATATGATGGAACAACAGACCCTGGAGTTTGGATCGAGGGTTATATCCTCCACATACACATGGCTAGAGATGATCTCCATGCCATAAAATATCTACCCCTTAAGCTTAAAGGGCCAGCCCGGCATTGGCTTAAAAGCCTTCCCGAAAACACAATTGGAAGCCGGGAAGAGCTCGAGGATGCTTTCCGAGAAAACTTTCAAGGGACCTATCTCCGCCCTCCGGATGCAGACGATCTTAGTCACATAACTCAACAACCCGGAGAATCAGCTCGGCAGTTCTGGAATAGATTCCTCACTAAAAAGAATCAGATAGTTGACTGTCCGGACGCCGAAGCCTTAGCAGCTTTCAGGCATAGCGTCCGAGACGAATGGCTCGCCAGACACCTCGGCCAAGAAAAGCCAAGAACAATGGCCGCACTAACAAGCCTCATGACCCGCTTTTGTGTAGGGGAGGACAGCTGGTTGGCAAGGTGCAGCCCCAGCGACCCAAGTACATCCGAAACAAGGGATGGAAACGGAAAACTGCGGTGCAACAAGGACCGTCTCTGGACTAAGGACAAAAGTCCGAAGAGCACGGCAGTCAATGCCGGATTCAAAGGCTCACGACAAAATCAGGAAAAATCGCCCCCCCCCCCCAGGATAACAGGGACGATCCATCCAACCTAAATAAAATCCTGGACAGGATATGTCAGATACACAGTACTCCTGGGAAGCCTGCTAACCATACCCACAGAGACTATTGGGTTTTCAAACAATCCGGCAGACTCAATGCCGAACACAAGGGGCTCGACACACCAAGCGAAGACGAGGACGAACCCCAAAAGCAGAGCACCAGGAAACAAAAAAATCTTCCCACAAGAAGTAAAAACAGTGAACTCACTTCACATAACAAAACATGCGGCGCCCGTAAAGGTATGCACCACACGGCCAATCCCCAAAGGGTCCTGCCACTGGTTGTCAAAACCGATCATCTTCGATCAGCTAGATTATTCTAGGAATATCAAGAATGTAGGCTGGACTGCCTTGATACTCGATCCAATAATTGGCGGACTCCATTTTTCAAATGTCCTTATGGACGGCGGCAGTGGACTAAACCTGATATATCAGGATACAATCCAGCACATGGGGATAAACCCAGCAAGAATCCGCCGAAGCAAAACCTCCTTTCAAGGGGTAATACCTGGTCCGGACACCCATTGTATGGGTTTTCTCCGGCTCAAAGTCATATTCGGCTCTGCCGATAACCTCCGCCGTGAAAAGCTGACCTTCCATATCGTCCCGTTCTCAAGTCGCTATCAAGCACTACTGGGACGCGAAGCTTTCGCTCGCTTTAACGCAATACCGCATTATGCATCTCTTACGCCTAAGATGCCCGGTCCACGAGGAATCATCTCTTTGAAGGCGAAGCACTAAAGTGCGCCTCCCCAAGCGGAGGACTGTGCGGCCGCTTTGACAGCCCCACAGCAAAACGGCCTCACTGGCCAAAAAACTTCGAAATAGGTCATTCAAGACCATGAACGCGGATAGGCGAGTTCGGTGCAAAATCATCATTGATGCAGGCCTAGAAGCCATATACCCCCGCACTAGGGGCTCCACGCATATACAATAAGAGACAATAAAACTCAATCTTATATATCTTACTTTATACTTTGCTTATTTTAAACTTTTTCGGCACGACCCGTTTTCAACTCAGTTCCTCTCTTTTACAGATGAACGTCGTGCGGCGCCCGTCCAGGATACGGCACAACGGAGACACAGGCGCAGACGTGCAGTAGGGACCCGTCCTAAAGGATTCTTTTTAGATTAAGACCCTGCGTAAACCTTTTTTACTCTCTTGTTGCTACACATCCCCTGGTTTTTTCTTTCTGATATAACCAAGGAGGAGGCTGGCGTCTTGGCATGTCGCCACGTCAGAATTTTTGCACGTACCTGGACACTAGAGGCTTTTTTAATAAAGAGTGTTGTTTCGCCCGCACTCATAAAGACCGAACACCTTAGGGAGTGTTCGGCGTCGCGAGTTTTGGCATTATATGCATCAGCTCCGAATCATGTCTTTGGTCAAATGTTGGTTTGCCCGGCTCCTGAGTTCGGCTACCTTACGTTCCGCTCTATCGGCTAAGGTAGCACCAGGAGAACTACTGCGATTGTGCCCCGGTTCGGCCGGGCGAGCACCTCAGTAGAGAAAGCCGAAAACTGACTGTCATAATGTAGCGTGAGACTGGTCAGCCACTCAATGACCTATCAGAATCTATCGGATTCCTCCGCTTTAACGAAGGGCCGCTTCCCGGTCAGGCACATACGCGCCCTGAACTCGGACGAGCGCAGTTGCCACCAAGGGGCTACCTCTATAGTCTCACTGTCAAACTCCTATGGCTAAGGGAAAGTGTTAAAGCATTATAGTCCATTTGCCTGGCCCGCTGCGCTATCACCTCCTTTGTAGGACCAAGACGTTAGGTTAAGTGTGAAAATGCGTCTTCTGCGAGCACCCCCGCACTATGTGCGTGGGGGCTGAAGCCAACGACTGCCATCTTTCAGATTCTATATATATATATATATATATATATATCTTAAAACGGCCGCACAAGAGGTGTTCCCAATACTTGGAGGCACAAGTATAAAAAAGGCCACTACAGTTTATCAAAATATTACTTTATAATTACATATGCTATCATAACATAGCATCTTTCGGGCACTGCGTCTCTATTACACGAGCGCCTTCAAGAACTTCCTGAAAATAGTGCTCGGAGGGTACTCGGCTTTTGTCCGAATCTCGGGACGCAACAACGGTGGTCTCCATCTCTGCCCAGTATGTCTTAACACGGGCAAGAGCCATCCTAGCGCCCTCTATGCACGCTGACCTCTTCATTGCATTTATATGCGGCACCGCGTCAAGGAATTGCTGCACCAAGCTGAAATAACTCTTCGGCTCCGATCTCCCCGGCCACAGGTGACCCATGATGTACTTCATGGCGAGTCCAGACAACCTATTCAGTTCGGCCCATTGAGCCAAACGATCATCCACTGCCAGTGGACACTCTGGATTGTGAAACTGTGACCAGAAAAGCTTTTCCACTTCGCGATCTTTCTGATCTCAAAAGTGTTCGGTTGCATCAGCAGCACTCGCTGCCTAGTCCAGATAGGTATCCTCCACACTCCACATCCGGTCCAATGGAGCAAACTTTGGATCACAAAATTTCCTTCGCAGCATAAAGGGCTTTCCAGCCTCAATCTGTTCGGCCTGACGCAGCTCCTCCTTCGCAGCTCTCATCGCAGAGCGCGCATCCTTGGCATTGGCAACAACCTTCTCTAAGTCCGTCTGTTTCGCCTGGTCTTCTTTTTCAAGAAGTCTGCAACGGTCTATAGCGCTTTTTAACTTTTCGGCCATCTCGGCCATATCTTCCTTGCTTCGGCAATGAGCAACCTGTTCGGCTCTCGGCTCTTCAAGGGCTTTCTTGGTGGCCGCATCACTTTCGCTGGCTTGTTCTTTAGCTCGGGCAAGTTCTGCCCTAAGACTCTCCACGGCGGCCGCACCATCTGCGTCAAGCACACACATCGTAAGACACAGGCATAAAACTGTTCTTACCTGATGCCGCCCGAGGAATTACATACCTTGAGCCTCATCAAGCCGCTTATTGACAAGTGTGATGTCGGCATCTGCCATGTCCAGTTGCCGCTTTAGTTCGGCAAAATCGTCAGTTCGGCTCGATTCCGGACACCCTGCCACCTACATTCAAAGGCGACATCTTAGATCTGGGATTATGATCCTCCGCGTGCCGTCATTTCTTCACGACGCGCAGAGTCTCAGGGGCTACTATCTACATAGGGAGCATCTTACTCATGCGCAACTGACAAAAGTATACATTATCTAATGTACCTCGAAACCCGTTAGTAAACTTTTGACGGCCTCATACAATCCGCTCTCTACGGATGAAATCCTTTCAATCACCGCGCCCATCAATGCGCGGTGCTCCTCTGAGATAGAAGCTCGCCCCAGCAGAATCTTTAGCTCCTCCGGCCGAGCACCAGACGGTGCCAGGCTCGTCCCATGACCTCTTTCGAAGGCCGGACGCAGAGAACCTCGGGGGGCTGCATAGCCACCTTCCGCCCCTGCCGGATTTGGAGAAACCCTCCGCGACGACACCTCAGGGTCGCTCGCCTCGCTAGGTGGCACGGCAGGGGGAGGCGTCCCGCTCTCCATCATCTCCGGAAGGAGATCCCCCGAAGACGAGCTCTGCTGAGAAGGGCTGAGGTCCGAGCTACAAGATAAAGGTTTGTTTAATCTTCTCAGATATAAATCAAGGACTTCCCTCATCCCTCAAAAGGAAAATCTTTTCTCCACTTATGGCTCGCTGGAGGGCTGATCCCCTTGAGGGCGTAGTCCGGCCGAGGAACTCCCCGGCGTCGGACCCTCTGACGAGGATTTTCTCCCCCGTTTCGAGGCCATGGTTTTCGGGTCGTCAGAGGCGGGTCTCTTCTTCCCCTTAGGAGAGGAATTGTCGGTTCCTCCCTTCGGAGCAGCCTCCTTCGAGGAGGCCATAGCTTCCTTGTCCTCCCCCTCCAAAGGCATTATCTCCAGCATCCTGACCAGCACGGGATCCGGCCTGGTTTCAGGAAGGGGAGCCGGACACCTGATCAGCTTTGCCTTCGCTATCCACTCCTGTTTAAAAGGACGGCTCTTTTAGGGGCACGTTTATGACAATTATATGGATAGAAGTTCTGGGTACAAGGTTTCTTACTTGAGTATCCGGGCGATTGCAGCTTAGGCCTGCGTCCTCGGTTAAATCCGGACACATCTCTTGTGATCCGAAGAACAGTCTATACATCTCCGCGGGCATTGCGCCCATAAAGTTCTGGAGAGCTCGCGGTCCCTCTGGATTAAACTCCCATAGGCGAAGGGGGCGACGTTTGCCGGGCAATATTCGGCGAATCAGCATGACCTGCGTCACCTTGACCAAGCTGAGGTCTCCTTCCAAGAGATCCTTAATTCAGCCCTGTAACAGGGGCACATATTTGGGCAAACCCCAATCTAACCCTCTGTTAACCCATGACGCTAGCCGTGGTGGGGGACCCGAGCGAAAGGCAGGAAGCGCCACCCACTTGGTGCTCCGGGAAGCGGTGATATAAAACCACTCTCGTTGCCACAAGCCTAGCTCCTCTCGAAAAGAGCCCTCGGGCCATGGAGCATCAGCATTTTTGCTTATAACAGCGCCTTCGCACTCTGCGTGCCGTCCCTTGATCATCTTCGACTCCACTTTGAAAGTCTTGAGCCATAATCCGAAGTGAGGGGTAACACGGAGGAACGCTTCGCATACAACGATAAACAAGGAGATATGGAGGATGGACTCCGGAGCTAAGTCGTGGAATTCTAGCCCGTAATAAAACAACAGTCCCCTCACAAAGGGGTCCATCGGGAAGCCTAACCCCCGAAGGAAGTGAGACATGAACACTACGCTCTCACCAGGCTGGGGACTGGGGATAGCCTGCCTTTGAGTAGGCAACCTGTGCGAAATTTCAGCGGTCAAGAACTTAGCCTCTCTCAACTTTAGCACGTCCTCCTTCGTGACGGAGGAGGACATCCATCGGCCTTGAAGGTCGGAACCGGACATTGTCGAAGGTCTGAGGCGCCCGGAATCTGGAGCCTAGGGTGTTGGAACTCGAGGCGACGGGCGAACTTGTTTTGGGATTGGAGAAAGGGAGTAAGGCCTTGGTATCTTTATAAGAGGTCGAATACCAGGAGCCCTCCCCGTAACCGTTTGGGACTCGCCTTTAATCGAGAAAACATGCTAACGGGCACGATTGGGTTACCCACGTCCGTATTGATGAGAATCCCATAAAAGGGGGGCACACGATCTCTGCTTCGACAAGACGTGCCAAGGAAACCGCCTCGCAAAACACGCTGAGGTGGAAAGGTGAAAACGATTCGAGTGAAGGATTTGGCTGTAGTGTGATGACGCACTGCGGAATACGTCAGCATATTTGATTTGTGTTAATATTATTCTGTCTATGGCAATATGTGGAAGTTTATTTTGCAGAGCCGGACACTACTCTTGGTGTTTACAATCTTCTATGAAGGACTTGGAGGAGGAACCCGCCTTGCAATGCCGAAGACAATTTGCGCGTCGGACTCGTTGTCATTGAAGCCTGGTTCAGGGGCTACTGAGGGAGTCCTGGATTAGGGGGTGTTCGGGTAGCCGGACTATACCTTCAGCCGGACTCCTGGACTATGAAGATACAAGATTGAAGACTTCGTCCCGTGTCCGGAAGGGACTTTCCTTGGCGTGGAAGGCAAGCTTGGCGATACGGATATGCAGATCTCCTACCATTGTAACCGACTTTGTGTAACCCTAACCCTCTCCAGTGTCTATATAAACCGGAAGGTTTTAGTCCGTAGGACAACATACACAACAACAATCATACCATAGGCTAGCTTCTAGGGTTTAGCCTCTCCGATCTCGTGGTAGATCTACTCTTGTACTACCCATATCATCAATATTAATCGAGCAGGATGTAGGGTTTTACCTCCATCGAGAGGGCCTGAACCTGGGTAAAACTTCGTGTCCCTTGCCTCCTGTTACCATCCGGCCTAGACGCACAGTTCGGGACCCCCTACCCAAGATCCGCTGGTTTTGACACCGACATTGATGCTTTCATTGAGAGTTCCTCTGTGTCGTCGCCGTCAGGCTTGATGGTTCCGACGATCATCGATAGTGATGCGGTCCAGGGTGAAACTTGTCTCCCCGGATAGATCTCTGTCTTCGGCGGCTTTGCACTGCGGGCCAATTCACTTGGCCATCTGGAGCAGATCGAAAGCTATGCCCCTGGCCGTCAGGTCAGATTTGGAAGTTTAAACTACACGGCTGACATCCGCGGGGACTTGATCTTCGACGGATTCGAGCCACTGCCGAGCGCGCCGCACTGCCACGACGAGCATGATCTAGCTCTGTCGCCTAACAGTGCCCTGAAGGCCGCACCCGCATCGGCTTCGACCTTTAATTCGGAGCCAATTGCGCTGATCGAGGATGGGTGGATGGACGCCGCCTCGGGGGCTGCGATCCTAGCGGCGATCGAGCCAAACACCAGCCCCGCACTCTGCGAGACTCGTGATTCCAAGGAGCCGGACTCCTCTCCGGACTCCGAACCATTCGCGCCTCTGCCAATTGAATCCGATTGGGCGCCGATCATGGAGTTTACTACCGCGGACATCTTTCAGCACTCGCCCTTTGGCGATATTATGAAATCACTAAAGTCTCTCTCTTTATCAGGAGAGCCTTGGCCGGACTACGGTCAGCAAGATTGGGATACGGACGATGAAGTAATTCAAAGCCCACCCACCACCTACTTTGTAGCCACTGTCGATGATTTAACCGACATGCTCGACTTCGACTCCGAAGACATCGACGGTATGGACGCCGATGAAGGAGACGATGAAGAACCAGCGCCTATTGGGCCCTGGAACGCCACCTCGTCATATGACGTATACATGGTGGACGCACCAAAAGATGATGACGAGGAGCGGAAGGACGCACCGAAGGCTTGTTCCCTCGAAAAGTAGTCAAAGCGGTGACGCAAGCGCTGCCCCAAATCTCGCCTTGACAGAAATAGCGATCACACAGACCCAGCGCTGGAGCAGGGCGAACCGCTGCCGGACAACGGCAATCCGGATAATCAAACCGAACAAACAAATCCTATCAAGGATAATGGTCCGGACGACATAATGGGACCTACTGAACCTATTGAAAATGAAATTCCTTATGAGTATCCTTCGGGTATGATAGAAAAACTGCTAGCTAATCCTTTTACAGGAGATGGAACAAAGCATCCTGATGAACACCTAATAAACGTGGATGAATGAGGGAGTCCTGGATTAGGGGGTGTTCGGGTAGCCGGACTATACCTTCAGCCGGAATCCTGGACTATGAAGATACAAGATTGAAGACTTCGTCCCGTGTCCGGATGGGACTTTCCTTGGCGCGGAAGGCAAGCTTGGCGATGCGGATATTCAAGATCTCCTACCATTGTAACCGACTTTATGTAACCCTAACCCTATCCGATATCTATATAAACCAGAGGGTTGTAGTCCGTAGGCGATCAACTCCATATACAACAATCATACCGTGGGCTAGCTTCTAGGGTTTAGCCTCCTTGATCTCGTGGTAGATCTACTCTTGTACTACCCATATCATCAATATTAATCAAGCAGGACGTAGGGTTTTACCTCCATCAAGAGGGCCCAAACCTGGGTAAAACATCGTGTTCCCTGCCTCCTGTTACCATCCGGCCTAGACGCACAGTTCGGGACCCACTACCCGAGATCCGCCGGTTTTGACACCGACAATGAAGTTTGTGGATTATTTAAGCTTGCAGGTATACCCGATGATGTTGCTAAGAAGAAGGTCTTTCCTTTATCTTTGAAGGTAGACGCATTGACATGGTATAGGCTATGTGATGATACGAGATCATGGAACTATAGAAGATTGAAATTGGAATTTCATCAAAAGTATTACCCTATGCATCTTGTTCATAGTGACCGCAATTGTATATATAATTTTTGGACTCGCGAAGGAGAAAGCA
>NC_053028.1:547605544-547619567 GCF_003073215.2 Triticum urartu | reverse complement strand
AACTAGTACTGGGGTGTTCGGGATAAACCTGAGCACTCTTTATCCCAATTTTGGGTCCTTCGAGGGAGGTGTTCAGCACAATGAACCAGGCAATCGGACTATAAGGCTTTATTACTCTCACTTAGCCATAGAAGTCTACAATTTTAAATTTTGGCGAAGCCCCTTTTATTCGGAAGGCCGAATTTGGGGCGCTATACACGCCTAAGTCGGGCAAGGCCGACTCCTCGCCCGAAGCGGAAAAAGTATGTAAGGACTTGAGACCTCTCGAACAGCCACCAGCTCTCGCCTTATCATGACAGTCAGTTTTCGGCTTTCTCTACTGTTCCCAGTGCTACCTTAGCCGATATAGCGGAACGTAAGGTACCAAAGCATGGGAGCCGGGCAAACCCAACTATTGACCCAAGACATGATTCGGAGGTGATGCATATAATGCTATAAGTTCGAGGTGTCGCACTGTCGAAAGTGTTCGGACTTCTCATGCCGTATTATGGGGTAAACGAAAGCCCCTGGCGTACTGGCCGTACCAGAATGTACGGGTGAAAGTTGTCGTAGATGAACATACATGAAAAAAAGATGAATAATGAAATAATAGACTAATGCTATGCATTTTTATTTAAATAATAAATCGAAGCGTACTGATACAGGTAGTGCAATAAGCAGAAAATAGGACTATTTGACATGTCCTATCTAGGGGCAAGCTGCGTATGGATAATAGAAAGCGGGTATATTGATTATTATTAGAGACCACCTGGGGGTTCCCATGTACGTCTTAGTTTCTTGCCTCCTTGGTTGTTCCTTCCCGTAGTGTGTCCGACGATCGTACTACCGAAAAGGGCTTCCAGAAAGTTAGGTCCTGAAAGAGAAAAAATGATGAAGGTATACAGTCCCGAGGGCGGTTAAGCCACATTGCGGGGCGTGCCTTGATCGTGCCTTCGCCTATGCCCATGGTATTTTCAGTGCGTAATTATGTACGCGCAGCATGGATTTCGTCGCTCGAATGGGACTAGGACGGGGGCCGAGTTGCTAGGCGAGCTCTGAATGTGCCAGGCGATCCTGTTGCAGGTTATTCCGGACTTGCTTGAAGGTGTCCCGGGGCTGTACCGCTGAATTGGCGGTTTTCCTCAAAAGGCTGCTTTGTGCTTCTGTTGCGAGGGCCCCAGTGTGCTCTTCCGTGCGGAGCGAGCGTTTGTGTTTCCATTGACTGTTATGACCCCCTAGTGTTGGGGAACGTAGTAATTTCAAAAATTTCCTACGCACACGCAAGATCATGGTGATGCATAACAACGAGAGGGGAGAGTGTTGTCCGCGTACCCTCGTAGACCGAAAGCGGAAGCGTTAGCACAACGCGGTTGATGTAGTCGTACGTCTTCACGATCTGACCAATCAAGTACCGAACGTACGGCACCTCCGAGTTCAGCACACGTTCAGCCCGATGACGTCCCTCGAACTCCGATACAGCCGAGTGTTGAGGGAGAGTTTCGTTAGAACGACGGCCTGGTGACGATGTTGATGTTCTACTGATGTAGGGCTTTGCCTAAGCACCGCTATAGTATTATCGAGGTGGACTATGGTGGAGGGGGGCACCGCACACGGCTAAAAGATCAACTTGATCAATTGTTGTCTATGGGGTGCCCCCCTGCCCCTGTATATAAAGGAGCAAGGGGGGTGCGGCCGGCCAGGGAGAGGGCGCGCCAGGAGTTGTCCTACTCCCACCGGGAGTAGGATTCCCCCCTTTCCTAGTTGGAATAGGATTCGGGAGAAGGAAAGAGAGAGGAGAAGAAGGAAAGAGGGGGCCGGCCCCCTTGCTCTAAACCAATTCGGTTTGGGCCTTGGGGGGTGCGCCCCACACTCCCCTTGCTTCCCTCTATTTCCACTAAGGCCCATATAGGCCCATTAAGCTCCCGGGGGGTTCCGGTAACCTCCCGGTACTCCGGTAAAATCCCGATTTCACCTTGAACACTTCTGACATCCAAACATAGGCTTCCAATATATCAATCTTCATGTCTCGACCATTTCGAGACTCCTCGTCATGTCCCCGATCTCATCCGGGACTCCGAACTCCTTCGGTACATCAAAACACATAAACTCATAATATAACCGTCATCAAACTTCAAGCGTGTGGACCCTACGGGTTCGAGAACTATGTAGACATAACCGAGACACGTCTCCGGTCAATAACCAATAGTGGAACCTGGATGCTCATATTGGCTCCTACATATTCAGGACTCCTCAGTAGGCCCTGAACCAGGCTTCAATGACGATGAGTCCGGCGCTCAGTGTTGTCTTCGGCATTGCAAGGCGGGTTCCTCCTCCGAATACACCACGGAAGAATTTGAATACAAGGATAGTGTCCGACCCTGCAAAATAAGTTCCACATACCACCGTAGAGAGAATAATATTACCACAAATCTAATCTGCTGACACGTTTTGGCAGCATGACATCACACCACGGCCCGGTAATTATTTGAACCGTTTTTCATTAACCAGCCCCTGCACATAACGGGAGGCGGTTTCTTGACACATCTTGTCAAAGCATAGATCGTGCTCCCCTTATTACGGGATTCTCATTAATACAGACGTGGGTAACCCAACCGTGCCATCAATTACGGCGCTTGGGGGATAAGCGAGTTTTACCAGGCAAGTGGGGCGCATAGTTTAGTCCGCCCTTATAAAGGGATAAGATCTCACCTTTTTCTACCCACGCCTTCTTCCTCCTTGCTCATCCATTCTCGCGCACTCGAGCTCCAGCGCCCAAGTCCACATCCTCCTCCTCAACTCTCTCCAAACATGTCCGGAGCGGGAGGCAAGTGGATGGCCTCCTCCGTCACGGAGGGGCACATCAAAAAGTTACGTGGAGCCGGATACTTAGCCATGGATATCGCGCACCGGCTGCCAGCCGCGGGGCAGATCGTCCCTACCCCAGAACCTCATGAAAGGGTGGTTTTCCTCCCCCATTTCGTCCGCGGATTGGGGTTTCCCCTCCATCCATTCGTCCGCGGCCTCATGTTCTACTACGGGCTGGAATTTCATGATCTGGCCCTGAATTTCATCCTCAACATCTCGGCGTTCATCGTCGTGTGCGGGGCTTTCCTCCGCATCCGGCCCCACTTCTGCCTATGGCTGAAGACCTTCAATATCAAGCCGAAGGTTGTAGGCGGTCAACAAGTGGAATGCGGCGGAGCCATGGTGGGCAAAATGCCCAACGTTGCAAGGCTCGAGGGCTCCTTCGTGGAGACCGTAAAGGGGTGGCAATCGGGGTGGTTCTACATCACCGAGTCACGCGACACCAACTGGGTGGTGGCCCCCGAGTTTCGATCCGGAATCCCCACGTGACTCACTTCCTGGAAGGAGAAGGGCCTGTCCTGGGGTTCATCGGTGGAGCTGGACGGACTCCAGAAGTGTATCCGGAACATGACAAGCAAGAAACTTAAGCTTGTCAACATAGTCCAGGTCATGCTCTTCCGCCGGATCCTCCCGTGTCAACAACGGGATTTCAACTTATGGGAGTTCGACCCGGCCCGGCACCAGACTCTAAGCGAGCTCTTCGACACGACGCACAAAGACGTCTGGAGGGTGCTGTTCAAGGGCGCCGAGGTCTCTCCCTCTCTCACCGAGGACCGCGGGCTAAGCGCGAAGCGCCCTGTGAATCCGGTAAGTTCTGTACATCTGGTAGGATATTTATTTCCCATAGCTTAACCATGTGCGGGGTCTGAGCTCCCATGCCTTTGACAGGACTGGGTGGAGGCATCGGAGCAGATTGACTGTCTGGCCCCTCTGCCCGAAGACACTGCGGACGCTCTCCTGGCGGAGATGCTGACTCCGGCTCCTTATGAGGTGCTGGAGAAGACCAAGAAGAAGGCCAAGGGAACCCGAAAGAGTTCCCGGCGCCAGGTGGTATCAGACTCATCGTCCGATAACTCTGCGACGCACTCCTCCCATGAAAACGAGGAGGAAGATGAAGATGCTCCCCCTCTAGCCGGGGGAGACATGAAAAGGAAGGCCGCCCCAACCGGGGAGGCCAAAGGGTCCAAGAAGGGAAGGACTCTTCTTCCGGACTGCTCCACCACTGTCGCCGAAGGCGAAGACGAGTGGCTGCTCAGGGCCAAGCCCCTGGCGAAGTCATAAGTATTCGGATACCAGAGTAACTCATAGCATACCTTTGTCGCACTGCTTCTCCTAACGCCGAATATGATTATGCAGACCGCCCCAAGCCCGTATCGATGTATCCTCGTCGGACGGTTCCTTGGACTCGTCAGATATGGATAGCGATCCACTTCCGACCGCCTCCTCCCCTTGCCCTACGGACAATGTCGAGGTATTGTCTCAAGGGGCACCGAGCTGGGGGGAGATAGTCCCGGAGGCGCCTCAAGGCGACCTTCCGGACTTCGGGAGCAAAGGGAGCAAGGCTCCCGGGGGCCCCAAGTTCGGATCTCAGCCGAACACCGCACCGGAACCTCAAGTGGTTCCTGGCTCGGGCAGGCGGCCCCCTTCCAAAAGGGGTAAGACGCCCGTGCCGGTGACTGCTACGTCTTGAGCTTGCGTTGGTTTTCCCCGAAGAGGAAGGGATGATGCAGCAGAGTAGCGTAAGTATTTCCCTCAGTTTTTGAGAACCAAGGTATCAATCCAGTAGGAGGCCACGCTCAAGTCCCTCGTACCTGCACAAAACGATAGCTACCCGCAACCAATGCGATTAGGGGTTGTCAATCCCTTCACGGTCACTTACGAGAGTGAGATCTGATAGATATAATATTTTTGGTATAAAGATGCAAAGTAAAAAGTAAAGGCAAAGTAAAAAAGCAAAGCAAGATTAAAGTGATGGAGATTGATATGATGAGAATAGACCCGGGGCCATAGGTTTCACTAGTGGCTTCTCTCAAGAGCATAAGTATTCTACGGTGGGTGAACAAATTACTGTTGAGCAATTGACAGAATTGAGCATAGTTATGAGAATATCTAGGCATGATCATGTATATAGGCATCACGTCCGTGACAAGTAGACCGAAATGATTCTGCATCTACTACTATTACTCCACTCATCGACCGCTATCCAGCATGCATCTAGAGTATTAAGCATAGTAACGCCTTAAGCAAGATGACATGATGTAGAGACATAAATTCATGCAATATGAAATAAACCCCATCTTGTTATCCTCGATGGCAACAATACAATACATGCCTTGATGCCCCTTCTATCACTGGGAAAGGACACCGCAAGATCGAACCCAAAGCTAAGCACTTCTCCCATGGAAAGAACTACCAATCTAGTTGGCCAAACCAAACAGATAATTCGAAGAGACTTGCAAAGATAACCAATCATACATAAAAGAATTCAGAGAAGATTCAAATATTATTCATAGATAGACTTGATCATAAACCCACAATTCATCGGTCTCAACAAACACACCGCAAAAAGAAGATTACATCGAATAGATCTCCACGAGAGAGGGGGAGAACATTGTATTGAGATCCAAAAAGAGAGAAGAAGCCATCTAGCTACTAGCTATGGACCCGTAGGCCTGAAGTAAACTACTCACACTTCACGGAGGGGCTTGGATGATGATGTAGAAGCCCTCCATGATCGATGCCCCCTTCGGTGGAGCTCCGGAACAGGCCCCAAGATGGAATCTCATGGATACAGAAAGTTGCGGCGGTAGAATTAGGTTTCTGGCTCCGTCCCCGATCGTTTGGTGGTACGTGGATATATATAGGAGGAAGAAGTATGTCGGTGGAGCTCCGAGGGGCCCACGAGGCAGGGGGGCGCCCCTACCCTCGTGACCACCTCGTGGCTTTCTTAACGGAGGGTCCAACTCTCCTTGATCTTATCTAATGAGAAAATCACGTTTCTGAAGGTTTCATTCTGTTTGGACTCCGTTTCATATTCCTTTTCTTCGACACCCTAAAACAGGCAAAAACAACAATTCTGGGCTGGGCCTCCGGTTAATAGGTTAGTCCCAAAAATAATATAAAAGTGGAAAGTAAAGCCCAATATAGTCCAAAACAGTAGATACTATAGCATGGAGCAATCAAAAATTATAGATACGTTGGAGACGTATCAGGCATCCCCAAGCTTAATTCCCGCTCGTCCTCGAGTAGGTAAATGATAAAAAGAGAATTTTTGATGCCGAGTGCTACTTGGCATAATTTCAATGCAAATCTTCTTAATTGTGATATGAATATTCAGATTT
The DNA here is from genome assembly GCF_003073215.2 of Triticum urartu. Classification (NCBI taxonomy): domain Eukaryota; kingdom Viridiplantae; phylum Streptophyta; class Magnoliopsida; order Poales; family Poaceae; genus Triticum; species Triticum urartu. Next base: position 547,613,382 of record NC_053028.1, on the reverse strand, counting down.
GAAAGATTCAAGACAAAAGTTTATATTGACATAAAAATAATAATACTTGAAGCATACTAACAAAGCAATTATGTCTTCTCAAAATATCATGGCCAAAGAAAGTTATCCCTACAAAATCATATAGTCTGGCTATGCTCTATCTTCACCACACAAAGTATTTAAATCTTGCACAACCCCGATGACAAGCCAAGCAATTGTTTCATATTCTAACTTTTTCAAAACTTTTTCAATCTTCACGCAATACATGAGCGTGAGCCATGGATATAGCACTATAGGTGGAATAGAATGGTGGTTGTGGAGAAGACAAAAAGGAGAAGATAGTCTCACATCAACTAGACGTATCAACGGGCTATGGAGATGCCCATCAATGCATATTAATGTGAGTGAGTAGGTGAGGGATTCCTGGATTAGGGGGTGTCCGGATAGCCGGACTATACCTTCGGCCGGACTCCTGGACTATGAAGATACAAGATTGAAGACTTCGTCCCGTGTCCGGAAGGGACTTTCCTTGGCGTGGAAGGCAAGCTTGGCGATACGGATATGTAGATCTCCTACCATTGTGACCGACTCTGTGTAACCCTAGCCCTCTCCGGTGTCTATATAAACCGGAGGGTTTTAGTCCGTAGGACGAAGAACAATCATACCATAGGCTAGCTTCTAGGGTTTAGCCTCTCTGATCTCGTGGTAGATCTACTCTTGTACTACCCATATCATCAATATTAATCAAGCAGGACGTAGGGTTTTACCTCCATCAAGAGGGCCCGAACCTGGGTAAAACATTGTGTCCCCTGCCTCCTGTTACCATCCGCCTAAATGCACAGTTCGGGACCCCCTACCCGAGATCCGCCGGTTTTGACACCAACAGTAGGGATTGCCATGCAACGGATGCACTAGAGCTATAAGTATATGAAAGCTCAAAAAGAAACTAAGTGGGTGTGCATCCAACTTGCTTGCTCATGAAGACCTAGGGCAATTTGAGGAAGCCCATCATTGGAATATACAAGCCAAGTTCTATAAAGAAAGATTCCCACTAGTATATGGAAGTGATAACATGAGAGACTCTCTACTATGAAGATCATGGTGCTACTTTGAAGCACAAGTGTGGTAAAAGGATAGTAACATTGTCCCTTCTCTCTTTTTCTCTCATTTTTTTATTTGGGCCTTTTCTCTTTTTTTATGGCCTCTTTTTTATTTGGGCTTCTTTGGCCTCTTTTTTATTTGTTTTTCATCTAGAGTCTCATCCCGACTTGTGGGGGAATCATAGTCTCCATCATTCTTTCCTCACTTGGGACAATGCTCTAAAAATGATGACCATCACACTTTTATTTTTCTTACAACTCAACAATTACAACTCGATACTTAGAACAAAATATGACTCTATATGAATGCCTCCGGCGGTGTACCGGGATATGCAATATGACAATGATGAATGTGTCATGATAAACGAAACGGTGGAAAGTTGCATGGCAACATATCTCGGAATGGCTATGAAAATGCCATGATAGGTAGGTATGGTGGCTGTTTTGAGGAAGGTATATGGTAGGTGTATGATACCGGTGAAAGGTGCGTGGTATTAGAGAGGCTAGCAAAGGTGGAAGGGTGAGAGTGCGTATAATCCATGGACTCAACATTAGTCATAAAGAACTCATATACTTATTGCAAAAATCTAGAAGTTATCAAAGCAAAGTATTATGCGCATGCTCCTAGGGGGATAGATTGGTAGGAAAAGACCATCGCTCGTCCCCGACCACCACTCATAAGGAAGACAATCAATAAATAAATCATGCTCCGACTTCATCACATAACGGTTCACCATACGTGCATGCTACGGGAATCACAAACTTTAACACAAGTATTCTTTAAATTCACAACTACTCAACTAGCATGACTCTAATATTATCACCTCCATATCTCAAAACAATTATCATGCTTCAATCTTTTCTTAGTATTCAACACACTCAAAAGAAAGTTTCACAAATCTTGAATACCAAGCATATTATTATTAAGCAAATTACCATGCTATTAAGAGACTCTCAAAGTAATTTAAGTGAAGCATGAGAGATCAATAGTTTCTTTAAAACAAATCCACCACCGTGCTCTAAAAGATCTAAGTGAAGCACATAGAGCAAAATTATAACGCTCAAAAGATATAAGTGAAGCACATAGAGCAAAACTACATAGCTCAAAAGATATAAGTGAAGCACATAGAGTATTCTATCAAATTTTAATTCATGTATGGCTATCTCAAAAGGTGTGTACAGCAAGGATGATTGTGGCATACTAAAACACAAAGACACAAATAATACAAGACGCTCCAAGCAAAACACATATCATGTTGGTGAATAAAAATATAGCTCCAAGTAAATTTCCGATGGAAGTGGACGAAAGAGGGGATGCCTCCCGGGGCATCCCCAAGCTTTGACTTTTTTGTGTCCTTGGATTATCTTGGGGGTGCCATGGGCATACCCAAGATTAGGCTCTTGCCACTCCTTGTTCCATAATCCATCAAAAGAATTCACCCAAAACTTGAAAACTTCACAACACAAAACTTAAAGTAAAACTCATGAGCTCCGTTAGCGAAAGAAAACAAAAAACCACTTCAAGGTACTGTAATGAACTCATTCTTTATTTATATTGGTGTTAAACCTACTGTATTCCAACTTCTCTATGGATTATAAACTATTTTACTAGCCATAGATTCATCAAAATAAGCAAACAACACACGAAAAAACAGAATCTGTCAAAAACAGAACAGTCTGTAGTAATCTGTAGCTAGCGCAAGACCTGGAACCCCAAAAATTCTAAAATAAATTGCTGGACGTGAGTAATTTATCTATTAATCATCTGCAAAAATAATTAACTAAATAGAACTCTTCAAATAAAAATTACAACAGTTCTCGTGAGCACTAAAGTTTCTGTTTTTTACAGCAAGTTCAACAAGACTTTCCCCAAGTCTTCCCAACGGTTCTACTTGGCACAAACACTAATTAAACACAAAAAACACAAACAAAACAGAGGCTAGATAATTTATTTATTACTAAGCAGGAGCAAAAAGCAAGTAATAAAAATAACATAGGGTTGCCTCCCAACAAGCGCTATCTTTAACGCCCCTAGCTAGGCATAAAAGCGAGGATAGATCTAGGTATTGCCATTAATATAAGATAGATTATTAAAACTCATTTCATATTCTCTACGTTGCAGCAAGTTTTCTTTGAGGCAAGCAAAAGTAATCAAAAGGGCTAAATTTGGACAAAAGTCTCCAAGATCAACCTTGGGAGGTATAGGTTCCTCCTTTGGTCCTTCATATTGCACAACCAATTCATCATTATAAGCATTCTTTTGACAGAACTTTGTGAGCCTATATTCAAGAGAATATCCCAATTCATTATCTCGAATAGCTAAATCATCATTAAGTTCAGAAATTCTATCAACTAAAACATTGGTAGGAACCCTTTTTCTAAGATTTTCATTGAAAGCAACATAGTCTAGAGATTGAAAACGCATTATTTCTTCTTGATCAAAGAGGATAGTCTCTATGGGAGGACGGCAGCATCCACCCTATAATGCGCAAAGATTTCTTTGGCCTCTTTAATTATGAATCGAAACTCATGAGCCAAAAAGATAGTAACGACACTTAACAGAAGAATGCTCAATATTAGAAAATTCTAGGAAAATCCTTTGTATAGAAGGATGCAAGTGCATGAATTGCCTCTCAAGTTCAACTACAAGCATGGCAATAGCGTCCGCAAGACTACTAGTTCTATGAAGAATAGAACTACCCATAGAAGGTAAAGCACCGGCACAAGTAAAGAAATCTTGAATAACTCCCTTTCCAATAATATTACCGCTACCAACACAATCTTTTTATATGTGAGATAGTGGGTTCTTTAGTAGGAGCATCAAAATTATTATCGACAATAGTATCCCCAATTTCAGACATAGAGGCAAGAAGGTAAAGAACTAGCCATAACGACAATCAAGCAAACTAACACACAAGCAAACAAAAAGCAAGCAGGCAAAAAGAGGCGAATAGAGAAAGAGAGGGAGGATATAGAGAGACGAGGGCGAATAAAACGGCAAGGGTGAAGTGGGGGAGAGGAAAACGAGAGGCAAATGATAATGTAATGCGAGAGATAGGGATTGTGATGGGTACTTGGTATGTTGACTTTTGCGCAGACTCCCCGGCAACGGCGCCAGAAATTCTTCTTGCTACCTCTTGAGACTGTTGGATTTCCCCGAAGAGGAAGGGATGATGCAGCAAAGTAGCGTAAGTATTTCCCTCAGTTTTTGAGAACCAAGGTATCAATCCAGTAGGAGGCTACGCTCGAGTCCCTCGTACCTACACAAAAACAATAGCTCAACACCAACGCGCTTAGGGGTTGTCAATCCCTTCACGGTCACTTACAAAGTGAGATCTGATAGAGATGATAAATAATATTTTTTGGTATTTTTGGTATAGAGATGCAAAGTAAATAAAGTAAAAGCAAAGTAAAAGCAAAGCAATAATAAAGTGATGGAGATTGATATGATGAGAAAGAGACCCGGGGGCCATAGGTTTCACTAGTGGCTTCTCTCAAGAGCATAAGTATTCTACGGTGGGTGAACAAATTACTGTTGAGCAATTGACAGAATTGAGCATAGTTATGAGAATATCTAGGTATGATCATGTATATAGGCATCACGTCCGAGACAAGTAGACCGAAACGACTCCTCTGCATCTACTACTATTACTCCACTCATCGACTGCTATCCAGCATGCATCTAGAGTATTAAGTTAAAAACAGAGTAACGCCTTAAGCAAGATGACATGATGTAGAGGGATAGTCATGCAATATATAAAAAACCATCTTGTTATCCTCGATGGCAATGATACAATACGTGCCTTGCTGCCCTTCTGTCACTGGGAAAGGACACCGCAAGATCGAACCCAAAGCTAAGCACTTCTCCCATGCAAGAACACTAATCTAGTAGGCCAAACCAAACTGATAATTCGAAGAGACTTGCAAAGATAACCAATCATACATAAAAGAATCCAGAGAAGATTCAAATATTATTCATAGATAGACTTGATCATAAACCCACAATTCATCGGTCTCAACAAACACACCGCAAAAAGAAGATTACATCGAATAGATCTCCACGAGAAGGGGGAACATTGTATTGAGATCCAAAAAGAGAGAAGAAGCCATCTAGCTACTAGCTATGGACCCGTAGGTCTGAAGTAAACTACTCACACTTCATCGGAGGGGCTTGGATGATGATGTAGAAGCCCTCCGTGATCGATGCCCCCTCCGGCGGAGCTCCGGAATAGGCCCCAAGATGGGATCTCGTGGATACAGAAAGTTGCTGCAGTGGAATTAGGTTTTTGGCTCCGTCCCCGATCGTTTGGGGGTACGTGGATATATATAGGAGGAAGAAGTACGTCGGTGGAGCTTCGAGGGGGCCACGAGGCAGGGGGCGCACCCTACGGGGCCCCTACCTCGTGCTAGATTCATGACCCTAAGAGCTCAAAAAAGTATATTATTATTTCCTTACCGTTATATCATGATAAATGTTTATTATTCATGCTAGAATTGTATTAACCGGAAACATAATACATGTGTGAATACATAGACAAACAAAGTGTCACTAGTATGCCTCTACTTGACTAGCTCGTTAATCAAAGATGGTTATGTTTCCTAACCATGAACAAAGGAGTTGTTATTTGATTAACGGGATCACATCATTAAGTAAATGATCTGATTGACATGACCCATTCCATTAGCTTAGCACCCGATCGTTTAGTATGTTGCTATTGCTTTCTTCATGACTTATACATGTTCCTATGACTATGAGATTATGCAACTCCCGTTTACCAGAGGAACACTTTGTGTGCTACCAAACGTCACAACGTAACTGGGTGATTATAAAGGAGCTCTACAGGTGTCTCCAAAGGTACATGTTGGGTTGGCGTATTTCGAGATTAGGATTTGTCACTCTGATTGTCGGAGAGGTATCTTTGGGCCCTCTCGGTAATGCACATCACTTAAGCCTTGCAAGCATTGCAACTAATGAGTTAGTTGCGGGATGATGTATTACAGAACGAGTAAAGAGACTTGCTGGTAACAAGATTGAACTAGGTATTGGAATACCGACGATCGAATCTCGGGCAACTAACATACTGATGACAAAGGGAACAACATATGTTGTTATGCGGTCTGACCGATAAAGATCTTCGTAGAATATGTAGGAGCCAATATGAGCATCCAGGTTCGCTATTGGTTATTGACCGGAGACATGTCTCGGTCATGTCTACATTGTTCTCGAACCCGTAGGGTCCACACGCTTAAGGTTACGATGACAATTATATTATGAGTTTATGCATTTTGATGTACCGAAGTTTGTTCGGAGTCCCGCATGTGATCACTGACATGACGAGGAGTCTCGAAATGGTCGAGACATAAAGATTGATATATTGGAAGCCTATATTTGGATATCGGAAGTGTTCCGGGTGAAATCGGGATTTTACCGGAGTACCGAGAGGTTACCGGAACCCCCCGGGAGGTACATGGGCCTTAATGGGCCTTAGTGGAAGAAGAGGAGAGGCGGCCAGGGCTGGGTCGCGCGCCCCTCCCCCCTAGTCCGAATAGGACAAGGAGAGAGGGGGCCGGCGCCCCCTTCCTTCTCTCTCTCTCTCTCTCTCTCTCTCTCTCTCTTTTCCCACCTCGCGAGTCCTATTCCAACTAGGATTGGGGGAGAAGTCCTACTCCCGGACGGAGTAGGACTCCTCCTGGCGCGCCCTATGTGGCCGGCCGGCCTCCCGCTCTTGGTCCTTTATATACGGAGGCAGGGGCACCCCAGAGACACACAAGTTGATCCACGTGATCTTATTCTTAGCCGTGTGCGGCGCCCCCAGCCACCATAGTCCTCGATAATATTGTAGCGGTCCTTAGGCGAAGCCCTGCGGCAGTAGTACATCAAGATCGTCACCACGCCGTCGTGCTGACGGAACTCTTCCCTGACACTTTGCTGGATCGGAGTCCGGGGATCGTCATCGAGCTGAACGTGTGCTAGAACTCGGAGGTGCCGTAGTTTCGGTGCTTGATCGGTCGGGCCGTGGAGACGTACGACTACATCAACCAAACGCTTCCGTTGTCGATCTACAAGGTACGTAGATCACACTCTCCCCTCGTTGCTATGCATCACCATGATCTTGCGTGTGCATAGGAATTTTTTTGAAATTACTACGTTCCCCAACAGTGACCACCTCGTGGCTTTCTTGACAGAGGGTCCAAGTCTCCTGGATCTTATCTGATGAGAAAATCACGTTTCCGAAGGTTTCATTCCGTTTCGACTCCGTTTGATATTCCTTTTCTTCGAAACCCTAAAATAGGCAAAAAAAAGCAATTCTGGGCTGGGCCTCCAGTTAATAGTTTAGTCCCAAAAATAATATAAAAGTGGATAATAAAGCCCAATAATGTCTAAAACAGTAGATAATATAGCGTGGAGCAATCAAAAATTATAGATACGTTGGATACATATCAGTGTGCCTACCATCCTGCAATATAGGCTGTCCGTTTTATATCAGACGGATAGGAACTATGGCAATTTACCCGCACTCCTCTCCACATTTGCAGATAAGGCCTTCCCTCATTCATCCTTTTCTCCCACAAGATCTTGATGTTCCGTGCAACGCACGGGCATCTTGCTAGTAAGAGTAGGAATTAGATATATACCACTTCTCGAATCTTGAAACCAACAACATTCCTCCCATATCTCATCAAAACCGCCAAAGGAATATATTTTGAGTGAAACATAACATATTTTTAGTGATATACGTATTTCAAAACTAGACTTTT
>NC_053028.1:547507312-547604544 GCF_003073215.2 Triticum urartu | reverse complement strand
ACTATAGAATACTCAAGCTTTATAACCAGCCATTGCTAGGATTTGTGCGGGCTGAAAGAAACACGCGTAGTGATGAAAAGCAGCAAGAAGAGTTGCCACATAACGCAGTGAATGTGCAAAATAAGTGGTCGTTGCAAAGTACTCCCAAGATGGGACCTGAGGAGAGGAAGGCTGCTCGGAAGGAGATGAAGAAGAAAGTGAAAGAAGAGAAGAGAGAAAAACGGCAGACAAAGAGGCCCAAGGCCGTGAAGAAGAAGAAGAAGAAAATGGCAAAAGCAAAGTGCACGCGGTAGCAATCTCTGCGGGCAACATTCCGCCAATTTATTCTGAATGAATTCCGTGAGATAGTGTTTATAACGAGAAAGGATGATGCTTGTCCAGTGATGACGCAATCCAATGTCACTGGATTCGCAGTCGTGTTTTTCTTGTTCTTTTTGCTTTTTAAATTGCACAGCCCTGAAGCGTAGCAGGTGTTCCAGCAACCTTGCAAATGGTGCCTTGCTAATGTAGTTTTGTTTTGCGACTTTCCAGCTAAGAAATGTTTCTCTTCTTGCTTGTTTGATTGCAAAGTGTCACCAACGTAAACCCGGGCATGGCAGCCCAGCCCGACCACCCGGCCCGAGCTCGGACCAAAATTCCTGGACCGGGCTGGGCTTGGATTTTAATAAAATTGACAGGTGGGTCCCACCTACAATAATGGCAAATGTAATGGTCAAAATAAACAGAGTTGACTTTCCTGTCACATCAGCCATGGGAGGTGGGTCCCGCCTGCCATAAACATGTTTATAAATCGTCTAAACCGGTTATTAACTAAAAGTGGTAGTATTTGGCACTATTATGGTAGATTTTAGTCAATAATTTAAAAGTGGTAGATTTTTGGAACCGATACCTCTAAAGTGGTAGTTTTTTTTCCTGTCAATTACTCTTTTTAATGAATAAGTTCATAACACCCTCTTTGTGAGTTCGTAAGTGCATACTCATCGGTTTTGTCTTCGATCGTCGTGTCCGCTGCGATGGATCTTCCACTAGCGCCAGCCCCTGTCCTTCGCTTGTCGTAATGGCCCCTTCAATGTCAGTGACCAGCACTCCACGGATCGCGACTCTCCCTCTGCCGACCGCCGCTTGTCGTGATGGCCCCTTCAATGTTAGTGACCGGCACTCCGCGAATTGTCAAAGAGGCTATCGACTGGCCCTTTTATGTCTACTACGCAACTTTACTCTTGTAGACTTGGTTGGACCTCCAAGCGCAGAGTTTTATATGACATCAACAAATTTCTCTCAAGTGGATGACCTAAAATTTATCAATTCGTGGAAGGTGTAGGATGAAGATGGTTCTCTCTCAAACAATTCTGTAATTAAATACAAGAAATCTCATGTATCCCCAACATACCCAAAACAGTTGTCAATCATACGATGTGCACTAGTTTGGCGAAGACATGATGATATATGTGTGATATGGGTGATAGAAATTTATATTTATAATTTGAATAAATAAAACAGTAAAGTAGCAAGTAAAAACGGTATTGCAATGCTTGGAAACAAGGCCTAGGGTTCATACTTTCACTAGTGCCAACTCTCAACGTCATTAAAATATTTGAACATCATTGTAATCCCTCAAAGTGCGGCAAAGAATCACTCCAAAGTTTCTATTCTATCGGAGAAAGCATGATGAAATCGCGTAGGTTGCAAACCACCTCAAAGTTGTGTTTACAATCAATCTATTGAACCACCCCCAAAGTGTCAAGGATAGCCCTAGAGATCGTACTACGACAAAACCATATGAAACATGTCATTCAACCTTTATGCTAAGAGTACACCAATGTCACCACGGGTATTCGCAAGTTCATTACTAGACATGCATCAAGTGATCTCAAATCCAAAATATTCAATCCAACATAAAGAAGCTTCAAAGAGCAAGACTCAATTCACCACAAAAAGGATGGAGAGAGATGAACATCATAAGATCCAATAATAAAGCTCATGATACATCAAGGTCCAATCCATCAAGAACACGAGAGAGAGAGAGAGATTGAACATATAGCTACTAGTACATACCCTCAACCCCGAGGATGAACTACTTACACTTCACCATGAGAACAACAAGGTTGATAAAAGGCCTCCTCCAATGGCTTCCCCCTTCGGCGTAATGCCGGAAAAGGCCTCCAAATGAGATCGCCACGAAACAGGAACTTGTAGCGGCGGAAAAAACATTCTGAGGGTACGACGGAGGGTTTCAGTATTTATAGGAAATTGTAGCGTTGGAATTACGTCAAAAGGGTCCCGGGTGCCCCCACAAGCTCAGGTGGCGTGGCCACCCTCCAAGCTGCGCCATCTGGACTTGTTAGCTCCTCATGCATCTTCTCGTCGACTTCGGAAGCTTCTAGGGTCCTTCCTGGTCCAGAAAAAATCATTAAAAATTGGCATCGTATTTGGACCTTCCTAGACACGGATTTGCTGCGAAACCAAAAACATGCAAAAATAGGAACTGACACTGGTCATTAGATTAATAAGTTAGTCCATTAAAATAATATAAAAGTGCACCGCATATAAATGTTGTAAATATAACATGAATACTTTATAAATTATAGATAGGTTGAAGATGTATCAGCATCCCCAAGCTTAATCTTTCTCATCCCCGAGTATGTAAATGATAAAAGAAATAATTTATGAAGTGTGAATGTTAGCATAGTGCATAAGTTTGATTAATCAAAATTCTAATCACTTTTTCTAGCATCATTATATATCATAAAAAACAACTTTTTCTCATAAAACTTCTCACAATCAAGTAACAATCTATTCACATGTTAAGGTGTAGGCAATAAACTCTCTTGAAACCCAACAAACTATGTTCCCAGTCATCATACAATTACAATTCATTATATTTTTCACAAGAGTCTATGTAAGAGTTTTTTTAGAAAACTTCACATACTCAACTACCCCTTCATCCCATAATATTAGAATGTTTTCCAAACTAACAAAGCTTGATAAACATTCTTATATTATGGGACGGATGAGGTATCATCTAGTCTTCTAATGATTGCTGGCACTCAATATCATAATTTTAGAATAAACTGATCCCATCAGACACAAAGGAAGATGGTGGTTTAGTGTTTGACATCCCAACTTATTTACCATAGAGATAATTGTCAACAATAATAACTCGTGATCATATATATATATATATGTGTGTGTGTGTGTGTGTGTGCCTGGATATTTCCTCACCACATCATTTTGCCAAGTGGAGAACATCTGAGGTTGGAATAATAATTAATTGAACCAGAATGAAACTTAATAGAAAAGTAAAAGATATGCCCTTCGCAGAGAGAAGCAGAGGTTGTCATGCGCTTTTTGAATTTGGATGTCTAAACTCTTAATGAAAAGGAACATCACTTTAATATTTCCCCTTATGAAAATGACCTTTATTGAGCAGTCTCTCTCTTTTATTACTCCACCACCATACAAAGCTTATTTCACTTCCAATAAAAGATCATACATATTTAATGACATTTTTATTGCATGTACTGATGAGAACTTACTTGAAGGATCTTGCTCAATCCATAGGTAGTTATAGTGGAGTCTCATGGAAGAAACTTGGTTTTTGGTCTTTGGATGCACAAGTAGCATTTCTACTTAGTGCGGAAATATTTGGCTAGCAAATATTATAAACAAACACCACATGTTGATCCATGACAATATAACTTATATGCAAATATACACAAACATAACTCATTACATTGCCTTCCTTGTCCAACATCAACCATTTGATCAAGTGTGAAAATATTTAATGAGGGTTCACAATCACAAAAGATGTCCAAGATAGTATATTTTCATGTGAAATATCTCTTCTTTGTACTAATTTTTCATAAATTGTTCAAATGACCAATATTGTGTTTGTTAATCTCAATAGATTTTACTTTCTAAACCCAATGTGAATCCACTAATCCCCATGAGATAAGCACATGAAACATATATAATTTCCAATTTACATTATTCAATTCATTCAAAACTATACTCTTAGGATATAAGTGAAGCACACGAGTAAAAATAAACTACTCCAAAAGATATAGGGATATAAGTGAAGAACAAATAGTAGTTAAGTAAATTGGTAGCTATGTATAAAGTCTCTCCAAATCAAAATTTTCAGATCTAAAGATTATATCAAACAGAAAACAAAACAAAAAGATGCTCCAAGAATAGAACATATCATGTAAACAATTAAAATATAGCTTCGAGTGGGACATGCCGATAGTTTTGAAGACAAAAGAGGGGATGCCATCCGAGGCATCCCCAAGCTTAGCTTCTTGAGTCTTCCTTAGATATTGCCTTGGGGTCCCTTGGGCATCCCCAATCTTTGGATCTCTCTGCTCCTTATTGTCCTCATATCGTTATCTCACCCAAATCATGAAAACATCATTCACACAAAGCTTAACTCCAGAGATAGATTAGTACAAAATAAATTCAAAACCATAACATTCTCTTATGTAGAAAATCATAAAAACTATAATTAAACATTGCATACTAAATTCCTACACATATTTAACATCTCTATCCACTAATATAAACATTAAATAAGAAAACATGAGCAAACAATGCAACTATAACAACAATCTATCTAAACAGAATAATCTGTAAAGGAAGAATATATTAATGTACTTCCGTAACTCCAAAAGTTCTGACATATTAACATGTAACAAAGAAATCATACATTCTTAGTGTGTACAAATTTCAATATTTTATCATGTTTTTTGAGACAAATGGCAACTTCATTTATACAAACAAGGATTGTTCACTATATACAATGTTCTTCATTATCTCAGGAACTTCATCAAACCAACATGAATGATACCTCCTTTTATTGATCCGGTATTGGACTATAAAAGATTATTCAACACTTATTTTTCCAGAGGTGACCCCGGGTTATCGAACCCACGCGAGGAAGATTCCATTGAAGCGATGGTCTCTAGCAAGCTTTTTTCAAAGTGTCAAATCCAGCTTTTGACCGGATCAACAAGTGATACGTCTCCAACGTATATATAATTTTTTTATTGTTCCATGATATTATAATATAATTCTTGGATGTTTATATACACTTTCAAGCAATCACATATCATTTTGGGGACTAACCTATTAACTTAGTGCGTAGTGTCAGTTGTTGTTTTTTGCATGTTTCAGAATATCAGTACCGAACGAAGTCCAAATGCCGCAAAACCTTTTGGAGATTTTTTTTGGACATAAGAGACCCTGGAAGTTTCGGGGGGGGGGACGCGAAGATGGAGTAGTGGCCCACAAGGCACCAGGGCGTGCACAGGGGGTAGGGCATGATACGTCTCCAACGTATCTATAATTTTTTATTGTTCCATGCTATTATATTATCCATCTTGGATGTTTTATATGCTATTTTATATTATTTTTGGGACTAACCTATTAACCTAGATCCCGGTGCCAGTTTCTGTTTTTCCTTGTTTTTGAGTTTTACAGAAAAGGAATACCAAACGGAGTCCAAACGAGCTGAAACTTTACGACGATTTTTTTGGACTAGAAGAAGCCCATGAAGTATCAGAGATGGACCAGAGGAGCCACGAGGCATCCACAAGGGCACCCCTACCTTGCCGCTGCCTCGTGGCTCCCTGACTTGAAACCGATGCAAAAAATTCCTATAAATCCAGAAACCCCCAGAAAGAAACCTAGACCGGGAGTTCCACCGCCGCAAGCCTCTAGAGCCACGAAAAACCAATCGGGAGCCCGTTCCGGCACCCTGTCGGAGGGAGAAACCATCACTGGTGGCCATCTTCATCATCCGGGCGGTCTCTATGATGAGGAGGGAGTAGTTCACCCTCGGGCCGAGGGTATGTACTGGTAGCTATGTGTTTGATCTCTCTCTCTCTCTCTCTCTCTCGTGTTCTTGATTTGGCACGATCTTGATGTATCGCGAGCTTTGCTATTATAGTTGAATCATATGGTGTTTCTTCCCCTCTACTTTCTTGTGATGAATTGAGTTTTACCTTTGAGGTTTCACTATTATTAGATTGAATACTATTATGGATTTGAGAACACTTGATGTATGTCTTGCGTGGGATACCCGTGGTGACAATGGAGTGTTCTATTGATTCACTTGATGTATGTTTTGGCACTCAACTCGCGGATTCCCGAGGTGACATTGGGGTAATCTATGCATAGGGGTTGATGCACGTTTTCGTCCTTGTTTCTCCGGTAGGAATCTTGAGGCACTCTTTGAGGTTCTTTGTGTTGGATTGAATATTATGAATCTGAAGTTGTTTGATGCACATCGTATAATTGACCCATAGATACTTGCGGTGACATTGAAGTATCTAGGTGACATTAGGGTTGATTGATATGTATCATATGGTGTTATTTTACTACGAACTCTAGGGATGTTTTTGACACTTATAGGAATAGCTCAATGTATTGATCGGAAATAATAACTTTGAGGTGGTTTTGTACCCTACAAGCAATTTCATCTTATGTTCTCCACGATAGGAACTTTGGACCGACTCTTTGTTGCACGTTGAGGGATTGTTATATGATCTAATTATGTTATCATTGTTGAGGGAACTTGCACTAGTGAAAGTATGAACCCTAGGCCTTGTTTCCAAGCATTGCAATACCGTTTTCGCTCACTTTTGTTACTTCCTACCTTGCTGCTTTTATATTTTCAGATTACAAAAACCCATATCTACTATCCATATTGCACTTGTATCACCATCTTGATAACCCACAAGTATAGGGGATCGCAACCGTTTTCGAGGGTAGAGTATTCAACCCAAATTTATAGATTCGACACAAGGGGAGCCAAAGAATATTTGAAGGTAATAGCCGTTGAGTTGTCAATTGAACCACACCTGGAGATTAATTATCTATAGCAAAGTGATCAGTAGCAAAGTAGTTTGATAGTTTTGATAGTGGTAACAGTAGCAACCGTAACAATAACAGTGATAGTAGTAATTTTGTAGCAAGTGTAACAGTGATGATAGCAGTAGTAACTTAGTAGAAACAATATGGAAAAGTTCGTAGGCATTGGATCGATGACTTGTTGGATGATATTCATCATGTGACAGTTATAGCCTAGGGCGATACGGCACTAGCTCCAGTTCATCGATATAACGTAGGCATGTATTCCGTAAATAGTCATACGTGCTTTATTAAAAGAACTTGCATGACATCTTTTGTCCTACCCTCCCATGGCAGCGGGGTCCATATTGGAAACCAAGGGATATTAAGGCCTCCTTTTAATAGAGAACCGGAACAAAGCATTAACACATAGTGAATACATGAAATCCTCAAACTACGGTCATCACCGAGAGTGGGCCCTGTTGTTGTCACTCCGGGGTTGTTGGATCATAACACGTAGTAGGTGACTATAACTTGCAAGATCAGATCTAGAACATGGATATAATGGTGATAACATAAACGGTTCAGATCTGAAATCATGGCACCCGGGCCCAAAGTCACAAGCATTAAGCATGGCAAAGTCGTAGCAACATCAATGGATACTAGGGATCAGGCCCTAACAAAACTAACTCAATTACATGATGAATCTCATCCAACTCCTCACCGACCAGCGAGCCTACGAAGGAATTACTCACTCTCCGTGGGGAGCATCATGGAATTGGCAATGGAGATGGGTTGGTGATAACGAAGAACGAAGACCCCCCTCTCCGGAGCCCCAAACGGACTCCAGATCTGCCCTCCCGAGGAAGAACAAGGCTTGGCGGCGGCTCCGTCTCGTGGATCGCGATAATTCTTTCTTCCTAATTTTTTTCTCTGAAAATAGGAATTTATAGTGTCAGGGTTGAGGTCTGCGGGGCCACCAGGTGGGTACAACCCACCTAGGCACGCCAGGAGAGGGGGGCGCGCCCTGGTGGGTTGTGCCCACCCAGGTGCCCCTCTCCGGTAGGTCTTGGCTCCAGAAATTCTTATTATTGATATAAAAAATCCTCGCAAAATTTCGTTCCATTCCGAGAACTTTTATTTCTGCACAAAAACAACACCATGGTAGTTTCATTCAGATCATGCAAATTAGAGTCCAAAACAAGAGGGAAAGCGTGAGAAAAAGTAGATACATTGGAGACGTATCAACTCCCCCAAGCTTAAACCTTTGCTTGTCCTCAAGCAATTCAGTTGTTAAACTGAAAGTGAGAAAGAAAAAACTTTTACAAACTCTTTTGCTCTTGTTTGCATAAATAAGCTTAAACAACACCCAGGTTTTCAACCAACATTATAACTAACCATGTCGAAAATAACTCTTAAAGATTATAATGACTCATATCAATGACATAATCAGCTAGCGAGCAATAATAAGATATCTCAAATGGCAACATGTTGTCAAAACAACCATGATATAATATGACAATAGTGGTATCTCGCTAGCCCTTTCCGAGACCGCAAAACATAAATGCAGAGCACCTCCAAAGTTCAAGCAGCGACTAAACATTGTAATTAGTGGTAGAAAATATCCAGTCATGATGCACCCAAACATTAGCTACACACAATGCATAAATCATGACAGCTGTGCTCTACTCAGTTTCTGGCGCTTGTTTTAGAAGGTGATGAAACAACATAAAAGTAAATGGAAAGTCCCTTCGCAGAGGGAAGCAGTGATTTGCAGAGGTGCCAGAGCTCAATTTTTAAAACAGAGGTAAATGATATTTTGAGACATGCACCCTTCTCATTTATTTCACAACCATCCGTTATCAACATCTTCCATGCTAAGCACGCTAGTGGCGGTTTCCAAGCGATAAAAGTAAAGGTTTACCCCCCTCCACCATCAATCACACTCCACGACTTGTCCGAAACAATAGGTGCCGTCCATACCAACATCAGTCCCGTGGGAGTTTTGTTTAATTATTTGCATTTTGAGTTTGGGACTGGGAATCCCTATTACCGCCCACTTTCTCGTGCGATGGCGAGTGAATAAACACTCGACCTGAGAACAACCCACTTAGCATGGAAGATATCAACCACCTCCTGTCGTTCCATGAACGATCCAAGCACACAAAACGGATAATTTTTAGAAGTTTTTAGAGGTGGCACATGCAAATTTACTTAGGACGGCAGGGTAATACCATATATAGGTAGGTATGGTGGACTCATCTGGAATAACTTTGGGTTCAAGGTTTTTGATGTACAAGCAGAATTCCCATTTAGTACAGGCGAATGCTAGCAATTTAGATCGAGAAGCGGCCAGCTAGAGAGAAACAACCACTACTACAGGATGCTGCTAACGCGACACTACAATCAAAGACCCTTCGAGAAACTGTGTGCAATGCCATAATCGCAAACGGTATTGTATGAAAACTGTCAAAAAAGGTGAAAACGTTTGCGATGGAGGATGCATCAAACACGGTTCAGATTTTACTTGTGTGTGCGATCCAGGGCATACGGTTCAATCCAATGAACTGTTTGCAATGAGGCGGAACAAAAGAAACGGGCAGCCTGATGAAGGCGTGTGCGATATAGAGCATACGGTTCACTCGGATGAACTATTTGTGATTAGGCAACACAAAAGAAACGGGAAGCCAGATGAAGGTGTGTGCGATATATAGCATACGGTTCACTCGGATGAACTGTTTGTGATTAGGCAACACAAAAGAAACGGTCAGCCAGATCAAGGTGTGTGTGATTAAGGGCATACGCTTCAGAAGGATTAACTGTTTGCGATTAGGCAACATATCAGAAACGGGTAAGCCGGATCAAAGTGTCTGCGATTGATGGCATACACTTCACATGGATGAACTGTTTGCGATTAGCCACACCAAACTGAAACAGTTAGATATATCAACGTGTGTGCGCTAGATGGGCACACCCATTCTAATTAAAAGACCTGTGCTGACATTGCCTATTGCGGTGCACCATATGGTGCAAGCGCCACATACACGGCCGAGAAGGCGTACGTGCCCATGTTAGGCCTTCCGGGAATAGTGCCGCACTTATAACCGTCAGTAAATTTTGAGCATGCGTCCCGTCACATTCCAAATTGCAAACATGTTCAGACCGATCAAAAGCTAAACGGTTTCCCACTTACGAGCGTATTACTACACGGTTATAAATACTACTACCTGAAGATGACTGCACATTCCTCCTCAACTCCTCATCCACAAAAAGTCAAAAACAAACAAGTCATTCACCATCGTTCCCTTGCGTCCGCCATGGCCAGCGTGAGTTCTGGGTCGATAGATTGCCACCAGGGAGAGGCGAGCCTAGAAGCGAGAGCACGAGAGATGTCCCGCCTCGCTGCGATAGCAGCCAACATGTCCTGCCGCACGGCTGTAGCAGCAGAGAGGTCCCGTCGCGCCGCCGAAGCATCACGGAGGACCCGCCGCATCGTCGATGCAGCAGACTGGTCCGACCGCGCCGCGAAAGCAGAAGAGATGTCCCGCCGCGCCGCGAATGCAGCAGAGATGTCCTCCCTTGCTGCAGCAGCTTGGGAAAATGCCTCGCGGGCAGGCGAGGACTCTTGCATGCGTGCCCTCGTCCATAGGCAGATGGATCAGATCTCCAGGTGGGCGAGGTTTCAGGATGACCTGCAAGCCTTGTTTGAACAGTCTACCGACGTCATCCGACAACTAAATGAGAGCAATGCGAAGCTTCGGGCCGAGTGCGACCTGTTGAGGGCGAAGATCGTCGGAAGTGCAGAGCAGCAGGAGCAGACCACTGCCTTGTTGAAGAGGACCGGCATCATCGTCGAGAAACTTATGGGCGAGAATAACAAGCTGCGCATCAAGCGCAGAAGGCTGGTGGAGGAATCTGTGGATGCTCTCAAGCAGCATCTTGAGGACAAGATAGAGCTCGTTGCGGAGACTAGTTCCCGCGGCCTATAGCAACGCATCAAGAAAGTAGAGATCAGCAAGCCAGATCGTTCTCTTCATTCTTCTTTTGCCCTTGTGTATTTAGGGCGTTGCCGCATGTGGCTTTTTTAATTATATTTCTAAATATGTAAGACAATTATTATCCACTGTCATCGTCCTTATATTCATCATGCTTGCTATAAGTCGCAGTCGATGCTATATAGGTCCGTCGAATATCACATCAAGATCCGTGCAAAACTTTCTTTTCAGATTTTCATTTTTCTCTCTTAAATCTCAGTCCAGTGAGACATATAGCCACGCCATAGAACTGGTGCTCGGGCGCCATTAATGGACACGTTGGGAGGGAGGTGCGCGGCGGGTAGTGGTCAAAGGGCTCTCCTCCCGATGAGCACGCACAGGGGTCTGATCGCATGCTTCCCTACTCAAATAGCTACCCCGCACGGTACCTCCTAGCCAATAAAAAAGGGGACGCGTGGCCGCACGTAATTGGTAAGTCGAACGCCCACGGTTTCAATAATACTTGTGTTTCCGATTTGTAACGTGACAACACTTGTTCCAAAATGACTTTGCTGATTGTTAATGTGTGGACCTTCGCAAATCGGACGGAAAAATTACCACAACATGTTGGTGCCATGTCATGAGACCATACCAAGTTTCATGATTTTCAGGCATGTTTTGGAATTACAGGAATTAAAAAACCAAGTTTCTCAATGTTTTCGGCCGAGCCACGATGCCTAGATGTTTAAATTTCACTCCCATCTCTTGCATGGGACCTAGAAATTCACCCAAAGACACACATGTGATTTTTCAAACAACTTTGGTGCACTGGGGCATGTGCAGGTAGTTCAAATTTGAATTATGCACATTAAATGCCCAGAAACTCAATTAATGTATAAAAAGGCCAAACAAACCCGGAATAATTCCAAAATTTAGCATGATACTTCTATTTGGTCTAATCTAGACGTGTAAAAAAAATAAGGCGGGAGAAGGCAGTGTACGTATGTTGTTTCACACACAGAGGTGACACGTTCCCTCTCGGAACCACGCGCCTTCTTGAGGGAAGCTCCGGTTTGCAAGAAGCTTACACCAAAGCTTGTCCCAATTCGGCCAAAAAATTTACCGCAGCATGTTGGTGCCATGTCACGACACCATGCCAAGTTTCATGATTTTCAGGCGTGTTTTGGATTTACAAGAATTAAAAAACCAAGTTTCTCAATATTTCCGGCCGAGCCACGATGCCCAGATGTTTGAATTTCATTCTCATTTCTTGCATGAGACCTATAAATACACCCAAGGACACACATGTGATTTTTCAACCAACTTTGCTGCACTGGAGCATGTGCTTGTAGTTTAAATTTGAATTATGCACATTAAATGCGCAGAAACTCAATCAATGTAGGAAAAAGGCCCAACGAACCCGGAATAATTCCAAAATTTAGCACAATACTTCTATTTGGTCTAATTTGCCTGTGTAAAAAAATTAAGGCGGGAGAAGGCAGTGTACGTATCTCATTTCGCACACGGAGGTGACATGTTCCCTCTCGGAACCACGAGCCTTCTTGAGGAAAGCTCCGGTTTGCAAGAGGCTTACACCAAAGCTTGTCCCAATTCGGACAAAAAGGTTACCGCAGCATGTTCGTGCCATGTCATGAGACCATGCCAAGTTTCATGATTTTCAGGCGTGTTTTGGAATTACAGGAATTAAAAAAAAACCAAGTTTCTCAATCTTTTCGGCCGAGCCACGACGCCTAGATGTTTGAATTTCACTCCCATCTCTTGCATGGGACCTAGAAATTCACCCAAGGACACACATGTGATTTTACAAACAACTATGGTGCACTGGAGCACATGCTTGTAGTTCAAATTTGAATTATGCACATTAAATGCCAGAAACTCAATTAATGTATAAAAAAGGCCAAACGACCAAGGAATAATTCCAAAATTTAGCACGATACTTCTATTTGGTCTAATCTGCTTGTGCAAAAAAAATTAAGCCAGGAGAAGGCAGTGTACGTATGTTGTTTCGCACACGGAGGTGACACGTTCCCTCTCGGAACCAAGAGTCTTCTTGAGGGAAGCTCCGGTTTGCAAGAAGCTTACACCAAAGCTTGTCCCAATTAGGCCAAAAAATTACTGCAGCATGTTGGTGCCATGTCATGACACCATGCCAAGTTTCAGGATTTTCAGCCATGTTTTGGATTTACAGGAATTAAAAAACCAAGTCTCTCAATCATTCTGGCTGAGCCACGACACCCGGATGTTTGAATTTTATTCCCATTTCTTGCATGGGACCTATAAATTCACCCAAATACACACATGTGATTTTTCAGCAAACTTTGGTGCATTGGAGCATGTGCTTGTAGTTCAAATTTGAATTATGCACATTAAATACCCAGAAACTCAATTAATGCATAAAAATGCCAAACGAACCCGGAATAATTCCAAATTTAAACACGACACTCATGTACTAGTTGCATGTTCACTGTACGTAAATGTTCTAGCAATTCAAACACCATCCTTTCCCTCCATAACACCATTTTGTCTTTCAAAACATAATGAAAAAATCAGGTATATCACAAACAGTTTACTAGAAAGAATCGTGTGGGATGCGATATAAAATATCTTGGCGCACCGTCTTGTCTGGCTTACGCAGGAAGCTTCTTCGTCTACAGTCCACCGCCCTCGCTTGAACCACACTTGCGCGCCAGTTTCTTGCGGCACCGAGCAAATTTTTTTTGCCACCGCGGAATTATCTATCTCCCCGCCCCCTCCCTCCTACCAAAAGCCACATTTCCACTGTTCCTCCTTGCTTTCCAAGTTCAAACCTTCACTGCTGCTTAATGGCAACTGAGCCTCCTCGCTGGCGACCCTTCTTCTTGTAGCGCCGCCTCCTCCCCGGCTACCCTTCTTCTTGTAGTGCCACCTTCTCGCCGGAGACCCTTCTTCTTGCAGCGCCGCCTCCTCGCGGGAAACCCTTATTCTTGCTCCGCGGCCTCCTTGTCGCCGACCCTTCTTCTTGCTACGCGGCCTCGTCGATATGGTCAGGTAATCCACACCCCACCCAGACCATCCTCCTCCTTTCCCATCCCACATGCCTCGACTGACGGAGCGACACCTTCCACCGAAATCACTGCCCCCTCCTCCAAAAATAAGTGCCGCCCATAGCCATTTTACACGCAGTATAACATGGAGCTGAGTAGCATGCGGCCGCATGCGTGAACGAGGTCGCTATGGCTGACATGCGTGTCGACCGCCAGATCTTGGAGGAGCACCTCGTCTTCAAGGCCACCGTCGATACTGCTGCACGGTTGTCTACTTGAAAATATAGTTCGTGATGTTTTCTCGAGGCCACCGCCAGTGCCTTCTAGTGATTTGTCCTCTGTAATGTTAATATGCAATCTGATGTTCAGTTAACAGTTTGGTCCTCTGAAATGTAATGTTCAGTTAACACTTTGGTCCCACAATTGCTACATTTCGTAGTACTGTTCTCAAGCATTCTTTGTTTTGTTAACTGTCTTATCTTCTAGTACATGTTTCTATTCTGCAGTGTCGTGCTCAGTTAACTATTTTGGTTCATTTGGTCTACTGTCCATTTAACTGTTTGGTTCAGTTATGCAATTTGATTTTCATTTGCTGTGGGTACAATTTTCTATTGTTATGCATGTGCCACCAATCGAATTTGGCTGTACTCAATACATATTCTACTGATAGTATGGCAACTCTCAGTTAACCTAATCAAGATCTTCCTTATGTGTGTTGCAGGGAAACAATGGGAGACACTGCGGTTTACCATCGAGGTTTGTTCAAGCAGGGTCCTTTGGCCAATAGCACATTATTGTGCAGTTTCAGGAATCATTCTAATATTTAGGTTTCTTACAATTTGGTCTTGCACATGTAGGTCCTGCTGTCAGAGTATTAGACCCACTGTTCAACCCATTTTGCATATGGGGAAATGAGATGTCCATGAATATCAGCCAAGTCAAGAAACTCAGAAAGATTGTTAGGATGAAGAAGCTTGCGACGAATAACAACAAGATCGTTGTTTGCACAATGAAGAAGACATCAGTCAACTATAGGATGGTACCGACTCTTTTACCTTGTTTTTACCCCTTGCGCCATTTCAAAATTTACAAAAGCAATTTATGCATAGCTTTGTTTTCAGTACTTTTCAAAGCAGTTCACCGATGATTACCTCTCAAACCACCTGCATGGTCAAGAGGCAAGGAAGGTATTCATTCAACACCCACGGTACAATATTGAAGTCTTGCTGAAGAGGACGAAGGTTGGGCGGGCAATTATCCATAGCCACTGGCCTAAAGTTGCAAGGACATTCAACATCACTGAAGGCTCAATATTTTCCTTCCGCTTCTGCAGTTTCCCAGATGAGATTCATCTGTCTATTTACCATGTATGATGCTACTTTCCAAAGGTTTTCGATGCTGCATGTGAAACTTGGTGCTGTTGTGTAATGGCTTAACTGAGTGCTGAAGCTATCTGATGTAATTCGATTATGAAATCCTGGTTGCTTTTATACGGATATGAAATATCTGGCGTGTTTTATAAGAAATATCAATTTGATTAGTACATGGATTATCAATAATAGGCTAATTACCCTGCTTATTGGGGTTTTCTATTGCAAACGGTTACTCAGAGAACACCGTGGGCGATGAACTAAAACAACCCACGTGGTTTCTAGAAAGTAGACGTGTTCGATCAACTAACAATCACACACAGCTTCCGGCAGCGAACTGTTTGCGTTAGGCCACCTTGCACACATGTTTCCACACAAAGAACTGTGTGGGATGTACATACCTACGGAAATGATTTTACGGGATTCACCGTGTGGGATGTACATACCTATGGAAATGATTTCTGGGATTCACCGTGTGGGACGAACATACCTATGGAAATGATTTCTGGGATTCACCGTGTGGGATGTACAAACCTACGGAAATGATTTCTGCGATTCACTGTGTGGGATGTACATACCTACAGAAATGATTTCTGGGATTCACCGTGTGGGATGTACATACCTACGAAAATGATTGGGTTTCCAAGCCTCGCCCCATCGCACACGGCCCCAGCCTGGGTCCCACGAGGGCCTATCCCCGACGATTTTTGGGTCATGTGGGAAGGACCCCCCTATCGCCCACACTCACTTGGCGATGGTTCCAAATGCCGTCGCGGAAAGGGGTTTTAAAACGTTTGTTTAGGACGTTGTTGTTCCAGTGAATGATCATAACCATGCATTATGCGTAAGTAACATTGTACAGTATCATGAGTAGGATATGAACACCATGAACATAAACATTATAGAGGCTATGTTGGTTTTGATTCAACTACATGCATGAACATGTATCAATTCAAGCCACTTGGACATTCAGAGGAGGATACCATATCATCATACTACATGATGACCCACAAGTGTAGGGGATCTATCGTAGCCTTTTCAATAAGTAAGAGTGTCGAACCCAACGAGGAGCAGAAGGAAATGATACTCAGTTTTTAGTAAGGTATTCTCAGCAAGCACTGAAATTATCGGTAACAGATAGTTTTGTGATAAGGTAATTTGTAACGAGTAACAAGTAATGAAAGTAAATAAGGTGCAGCAAGATGGCCCAATCCTTTTTGTAGCAGAGGACAAGCCTGGACAAACTCTTATATAAAGGAAAGCCCTCCCGAGGACACATGGGAATTATCGTCAAGCTAGTTTTCATCATGTTCATACGATTCGCGTTCGGTACTTTGATAATTTGATATGTGGGTGGACCGGTGCTTGGGTACTGCCCTTACTTGGACAAGTCCCACATATGATTAACCCCTATTGCAAGCATCCGCAACTACACCAGAAGTATTAAGGTAAACCTAACCATAGCATGAAACATATGGATCCAAATCAGCCCCTTACGAAGCAACACATAAACTAGGGTTTAAGCTTCTGTCACTCTAGCAACCCATCATCTACTTATTACTTTCCTATGCCACCCTCTAGGCCCAAATGTGTAACATCCCAAATTTTCAATTTGGAATGTTATACATTAGATCATCATTGCATATCATATTTTATTTGCTTTTGGTTTTGATCCTAGAAATTCTACGCAACTCAAGGACCCACGGAGAGAGTTGGGAATTTCGTTATTTTCATATTTGAGTTATCACAAATTTTGAGAATAGGATCATTTGATTTTAATTATTTTATCATCAATTATTTCTATTACAAAAATATGAGAGAGGGAATAAATGACTTTCCCAAAATAAATAAATATTGAGGATTTAATAATAAAATCAAATAAGATTTTATTTCGGAGTTTTTCGGTATTTTATTTGAATTTAGGAAAATGTGCGTTTTTCAAAATTGCATTTAGGCCCCAAATAAATGTTCACCTTGTGCGGCTTGATTTTAGAAGTCCGGGAAAATTTATTTCGGGATTTTTGGAGT
This sequence comes from Triticum urartu, assembly GCF_003073215.2. Classification (NCBI taxonomy): domain Eukaryota; kingdom Viridiplantae; phylum Streptophyta; class Magnoliopsida; order Poales; family Poaceae; genus Triticum; species Triticum urartu. The sequence goes on along the minus strand of NC_053028.1, from coordinate 547,587,279 downwards.
CCGTTTAGTATTTCTTTTTATTTTTCTTCTGCGCTAATTATTTAAAAAAAAGAACCGACCTACGGGCCGTGTCTGACCGGGACTCCGGCCCGCTAGTCTTTATAAGCCGAGGGGGAGCCAGCCGAGGCCCAGCCGCCGCGCCCCAAACCCTAGCGCCCGCCGGCGGACGCCGCGCCGCTGCCCGCCGCCGCCGCCCCGCCGCCGCCGCCGCATGCCGCCCGAGGTTTGCCGCCGCCTCGAAAACCGTGCCGCCATTTTTTTTTTGAAAAACCGTTCGGTTTTTCGTCGGTTTTTTTAGTTTCAGTTTTTTTAAATAGATTGGTTCTCCCGTTTATTTAAATAGTGAGCGTTTGTCCGTTCGTTCATTCTAGCGAACGTTCGTCATTTTTTATTTTTCTCGGATTAAATCCGCGATTTTTCTGATCGCGATTCCTGATCCGATTTTCTTTTTAGTATAACTTTTCGCTCGTTTATCGGAATCGGGCGAGTCAAGCGCCTGGAGTTTCGTCTCGAAACCCTCTATCCATTTAACCAACTTAAACAAGTTTTTGCTACTGTAAAAATTGCCTTAGATCCAGATTAGTAGAATGAAGTTGTTTTTTTCGCCGATTGACTTTCGTTGCTTCGTTTGATTTGATTCTTTTTGCCAACCGGAGTTCTTCAGTTGAATTTTCTGGTTAGATCTCTTATTTGACTTTTACCTGTGCATTAGATGAGTACTTATTGTATGCTTGTTTGTTTGTCTGTGATAGAATACCCGGAGTGCGCCGCTTGTTACTTCGAATCTCTAGGTTTCGCGGATCATCAGCAAGGCAAGTAACACTTTGATCATACCTTTTCTACTACCCAGTTTTATTGCATTAGACCAATCCTCACACATTGCATGATGAGGATCTAATTAAATTATGGGATGGGAAGTAGTTGAGGTAGTACCTATTACCTGTTTTATAATCAAACCTTTGGGAGTTACTTCTACGTTTGCCATTACGCCATGCTATGCTAGTAGACGTGGATTGGGTGAGTGATATCCATGACAGATGTGAGTATTGTTAATTAATGGTTTATCTAAGGTGGCAACTTAAACACACATCTGGGTGGATTGAGGTACCTGGGTATTCCAGGATTGCCTGTTTTTTTCTTTATGGACCGCCACACAGGCTCAAAGGGATCATGAGACTATTCATACTAGAAACTTACGTGTGCAGCCACAAGCTATTATGGGCTCTAGCATAGTTGACTAAGTCGTGCAAACTCTTACAGTGGTAGACTAGCAGATGTAGGGGATGTAGGTGGTACGGTCTACCCGATCATAAGGTGCTAGCGCTTCTGAAAGACTATGTCTCGGTCATCCGTCTTCTCAAACACCATGTAGTGCGAGAAACCAAACAGAGGCGATCGAGTCTTGTGGGGAAAAGTGCGCAAACCTCTGCAGAGTGTAATAAACTAATCATGGTTAGCCGTGTCCCCGGTTATGGATGTTTTGAGTATCTAGTACTTGGAGTATCATGTGAATCTCAACATGTTACTCTAAATTAATTTTGGTGGGTTTTGTTTAATGATGATGCTTAATTGGGATTGAGGATGCTGTCAACCATTCTCAATGTTTAACAACTACCATGATAGATAAATAAAATTTATTCCTTTGTAGTAGGGAAAAATTGGCTTTACGCAAAACTGTAACCATAGAGCTTTCCACCAGCCAAATATGCATATAGTATAGCAGTTTCATTCCATTACTCTCTATGTGTTACATTGCCAGCATGTGTTGACCCGTTTCGGGCTGCAACATTAATGTTGCAGACTTTTCAGGCGACGATTAAGGAGTTTTAGGTCGTGGTTCTATACTCAATGATGCCGTTGGAGTTGATGGACTAACTTATCTTCCAATCCTTCCGCTGTTATTGTTATTAGATGGCCTTAAGCCATATTATTGTAATAAGTTCTCTTTTGAGACACTCGATGTAATAAGTGTGTGATTGCTACTCTGTTATAAATCCTCCGAGTACTGTGTGTGTCAGCATTACTGATCCAGGGATGACACCGGAGCACAGAGATCAGACTGTTTGAGGTCTGGTTGCTACAGAGATGGTATCAGAGCAGACACCGACTGTAGGACACGGCCCCTAAGCTAAAGACCTAGATCACTATTCACTCTCTTCTCTTGTAACCTCTCATCTTTTCTACTCTTTAGGATGGCGGATGCAAGGAACAAGTTCACGCAACCGGATGAAGATACACCCTTTGGACGTCACTTGAAGGAAGTCACGAGATACCTGAACATAGGAGTACCAAGCTTCACCGGAACCTACAACGCCACTTTACCTGAAGAAGAGCGCTGGATGATTCAAGTTCAAGTTCCAGGAAGGACGTTCATGCCAGTCACTGAGCCCATAGAGTTTTCTTTTGATGCACCAACTTGGAATCTAGGAAAGAGCATGGCAGCTCACATCGCCATGGGACGCATTGGAGAAGTCTACCGCAATGATCTCAAGGATACTATCTACCAGATTTGTGGGCGCCGAGATGAGCACTGGGAGATGATCAGCACCAGAAAGGATAGATCAATTGCAGCTTTTATCCAAGAGTTAAACCATCACATTCGACGACAGGAGAACCAGATGTGCGCCGACATGATAGACCTGAAGAAGGCAAGGACAAGAATCAAGGAACTGGAGGAAGAACTCAAGGCTACACATGAAGATTATGAAGAAGAAATTGAAGTATTGGTGGAGAAGAATGACGATCTGATCAAGAAGATCGGGATATTTATGGGAGGCCCTACACCAGTAGATAAAGACGAAGAACCCAAGGAGATTCACCCGGAAGACTACATCATCATCGATGACACCGATTCAGATCCATATGATAGCGATGATGACTATGTTGATGAAGCAGGAGCAGATATCATGGAGTCTGCAACCGAAGAATATTTCTAGTAGACCACCTCAACAGTAGTAGTAGTCCACCATGTAAATACAATAGTCCGAGCACTTTTGCGATAGTTAGATCGATTGTATGCCCTTGTTTGATTGAATGAAGTGGATTGTTTGATTTTGCCTCATATGCATATGGGTAGTGTTTTCTCTTTAGACCCCCTCTATTCTTACATCTCACCTTTTCTAAACCCTCAGATGCCTCCGAGACGTGACCCCGGATTTACCTTTCCACCGGAGCTCACCCAGTTGATCCAGCAGCAGAACACATTGATGCAGTTGCTAGTCCAGAATCAGAATCAGGGGAACAACAACAACAACCCACCCCCACCACCACCACCTATTGATCACTTAGCCCGTTTTCTTAGGCTGAATCCGCCGGTGTTTTCCAGTAGCACCGAGCCGATAGTAGCAGATGATTGGCTCCACAAGACAGCTAGAGAGTTGACCACAGCAGGATGCACAGATGCGGAGAAGGTGAAGTTTGCCGCACATTAGCTTGAAGGACCCGCAGCATCATGGTGGGAGAATTTCACAGCCACTTACCCTGTCGACACTATCACATGGGACCAGTTTCAGCAGGCTTTTCGTACTGCCCATGTTTCAGCAGGAGCTATGGCCATGAAGAAGCGTGAGTTTCGCAACTTGCGCCAAGGAGGACGGACAGTTGGCCAATATGTGGAGGACTTTAGTAAATTAGCACGTTATGCCCCAGATGACGTAGCTACGGATGTAGCTAAGCAGGAGAAGTTTCTGGAAGGACTGAATGATGAGTTGAGCATGCAGTTGATGGTAGCCACCTTCAACAACTACCAGGAGTTGGTAGACCATGCTCTTATGATTGAAGGGAAGCAGCAGCAGATTGAGAACCGTAAGAGGAAGTATGGACAAGGGAAGTACAATTCTGGAGCTCAACAGAAGCCATGTTTTACCCCTCGACCGGGAGGACATTTTTAGCATACCCATGGAGGAGGTAGCTCACACAATCACAACGACACCAGGAATGGTAATGGGAATGGAGGAAGCAATGGCCAGAACCGCACCAACCTATCAACCCCAGTCAATTAAGACTTGAGACAAGTCACTTGCTTTAAGTGCCAGAAGACCAGACATTATGCCAATGAATGTCCCGAATCCCAGAATGGAAACGGCAATGGAAGCTCTGGGAAGAAGCCGAACCCTTTCAATAGGGGACAGGTGAACCACATTATCGTGGAGGAGGTTGAAGAGCAGCCGGATGCAGTAATCGGTAAGTTTTTGGTTAAGTCATTTAATGCACTCGTTCTTTTTGGTACTGGTGCATCGCATTCATACATATCAAGGGGATTTGTGGATAAGTATAAGCTGCCAACCCAAGCCCTTAGGTCACCCATGTTAGTAACCTCGCCTGGAGCAGAATATATGGCTAGTCTATGGTGTAATCGGTTACCATTAAGGATTGGTAACTATGTTTTTCCCTCAGACCTAATAGTGTTGAAATTCCAAGGATTGGATGTGATATTAGGCATGGATTGGTTATCAAAGTATGAAGGGAATATTGAATGTGCTAGTAAGTAAATTTTGCTTACCACCCCAGAAGGGAGAAGGATCAAGTATGTATCCCGACATGTGCCAAAGAGGACTCAAGTAAATTGCTTAACAGGAGTTGTGCAGGAAGAAGTACCAATGGTAAAGGAATTCCCTGATGTATTTCCAGAGGAGTTGCCAGGCATGCCACCGGATAGAGACATTGAGTTTTTGATTGAGCTATTGCCAGGCACAGGGCCAATATCAAAGAAACCATACAGGATGCCTGCAAAGGATTTGGTGGAAATTAAGAAGCAGATCAAGGAGTTACTGGATAAAGGATATATTCGCCCAAGTTCTTCGCCTTGGGGATCGCCAGTACTTCTAGTGGAGAAGAAGGATGGATCGCTAAGAATGGTTGTCGATTATCGGGGATTGAATGAAGTAACGATTAAGAACAAGTACCCCTACCAATGATCAATGATCTATTTGATCGATTGCAAGGAGCTAAGGTATTTTCCAAGATCGATCTGCGATCAGGATACCACCAGTTGAAGATTCGAGAATAGGATATTCCTAAGACAGCTTTTACCACCAGGTATGGGCCGTACGAGTATACCATTATGTCATTTGGTCTGACTAACACACCTGCCTATTTTATGAACATGATGAACAAAGTGTTTATGGAGTTCTTGGATAAGTTCGTCGTGGTGTTCATTGATGATACCCTGGTTTACTCAAATAATGAAGAGGAACATAAGGAACATTTGCGTTTGGTTCTTGGAAAGCTCAGAGAACATCAATTATATGCCAAGTTCAGCAAATGTGAGTTTTGGTTGAAGGAAGTTGGATTCCTCGGACACGTTATATCCGGAGAAGGAATAGCAGTTGATCTCACTAAGGTTGACACTGTGACAAATTGGGAAGCCCCAACAACAGTTGGAGAGAACCGGAGTTTTCTTGGACTTGCAGGATACTACCGGAGATTTATTGAGAATTTCTCAAAGATTGCGAAGCCTATGACTGAGTTGTTGAAGAAGGATACCAAGTTCATATGGACTGAGGAGTGTGAGGCTAGTTTCCAGGAGTTGAAGAAACGCTTGGTTACTTCACCAGTGTTGATTTTTCCAGATCAGACCAAGGATTATGAGGTGTATTGTGACGCTTCACGTCGAGGACTCGGAGCAGGGCTTATGTAGGAAGGGAGAGTTGTTTCATATTCCTCACGACAGCTTAAGCCTCATGAGTTGAATTATGCTACGCATGATTTGGAGTTAGTAGCCGTAGTGCATGCTTTGAAAACATGGATACATTTCCTCATTGGAAACCATTGTGAGGTGTATACGGATCAGAAGAGTTTGAAGTATATTTTCACACAGAAGGAGTTGAACCTCAGACAAAGGAGATGGTTGGAGCTCATCAAGGATTACGATATGAGATTGCATTACCATCCCGGAAAGGCTAATGTAGTAGCTGACGCATTAAGCCATAAGAGCCATGTCAATACATTAATGACAGGAGAAATACCAAAGGAGTTAGCAGAAAATCTTCGAGAGTTATGTTTGGAAATAGTTCCGAGAGGCTATATAGCAGCATTGGAGATTCAGTCAACTTTGATGGATAGAATCAGAGAAGCTCAGAAGACTGACAAAGAGATTGCCTCTATAAAGGAGAAAATAAGTGAAGGAAAGGCTAAAGGATTTCGTGAGGATGAGCACGACATCCTATGGTTTGAAGACCGTGTTTATGTGCCCAATGACCCGGAGATCAGGAAGTTGATTCTGCAAGAGGCACACGATTCACCATATGCGATTTACCCAGGAAATACCAAGATGTATTTGGATTTGAAGGAAATTTTCTGGTGGACCGGAATGAAGAAGGATATTGCGGAGTATGTAGCAGTTTGTGATGTGTGTCAGAGAGTAAAGGCAGAACATCAGAAGCCAGCAGGATTGTTACAACCATTGCCGATACCCGAATGGAAGTGGGATAAGTTAGGCATGGATTTTATCACGGGATTACCCAGGACTCGTTCAGGCTATGACTCGATTTGGGTTGTAGTCGATCGATTGACGAAGGTAGCTCATTTCATCCCAGTAAAGACCACTTACACCAGTGCTAAGTTGGCAAAGATATACATGACCAGGATCGTATGTTTGCATGGAGTTCCGAGGAGTATCATATCAGATAGAGGAACCCACTTTACCTCAAAGTTCTGGAAGCAGTTGCACGAAACTTTGGGAACTAGGCTAGAATTCAGTACAGCTTTTCATCCACAGACAGATGGACAGACCGAGAGAGTTAATCAAATTTTGGAGGATATGTTGAGAGCTTGTGCGCTAGATTACGGATCTAGTTGGGACGAGAATTTGCCATATGCATAGTTCTCTTACAACAACTGTTACCAAACCAGTTGAAAGATGGCCCCTTTCGAAGCTTTGTACGGAAGGAGGTGCAGGACACCATTTTCATGGGACGAAGTTGGAGACCGCCAGTTGTTTGGGCCTGATTTGATTAAAGAGTCTGAACAGAAGGTGAAATTGATTCGCGATAGGCTCAAGGTAGCTCAGTCCAGACAGAAGAGTTATGCAGATTCTAAACGCAAGGAGACAGTTTACGAAGTCGGAGACCGAGTTTATCTTCGAGTATCTCCACTTCGGGGAATAAAGCGTTTTGGGGTTAAAGGAAAATTAGCGCCACGATTTGTAGGACCATATCGAGTTTTGGAGCGTATGGGAGAAGTGGCCTACAAGTTGGAATTGCCCGAAGGATTGTCAGGAGTTCATAATGTGTTCCACGTTTCTCAATTGAAGAAGTGCCACACAGAGATGGCTGACATACCCTTGAGAGACATAGTGCCATTGGAAACAATTCAGTTGGATAATGATTTGACCTATGAGGAGAAACCAGTTAGGATTCTCGAGTTTGCCAGCCGAGTCACTCGCAGCAAGGTTATCAAGTTTTGCAAGGTTCAGTGGAGCCACCACACAGAGGATGAAGCCACCTAGGAGCGAGAGGAAGATTTGCTCAAGGACCACCCTCACCTATTTACTAGCCAACCCGAATCTCGAGGGCGAGATTCATCTTAAGGGGGGTAGGTTTGTAACAGTGCAAATTTTCAATTTGGAATGTTATACATTAGATCATCATTGCATATCATATTTTATTTGCTTTTGGTTTTGATCCTAGAAATTCTACGCAACTCAAGGACCCACGAAGAGAGTTGGGAATTTTGTTATTTTCATATTTGAGTTATCTCAAATTTTGAGAATAGGATCATTTGATTTTAATTATTATCATCGATTATTTCTATTATAAAAATATGAGAGAGGGAATAAAATGACTTTCCCAAACTAAAGAAATATTGAGGATTTAATAATAAAATCAAATAAGATTTTATTTCGGGGTTTTTCGGTATTTTATTTGAATTTAGGAAAAATGTGCGTTTTTCAAAATTGCATTTAGGCCCCGAATAAATGTTCACCTTGTGCGGCTTGATTTTAGAAGCCTGGGAAAATTTATTTCGGGATTTTTGGAGTCCGTTTAGTATTTCTTTTTATTTTTCTTCTGCGCTAATTATTTAAAAAAAAGAACCGACCTACGGGCCGTGTCTGACCGGGACTCCGGCCCGCTAGTCTTTATAAGCCGAGGGGGAGCCAGCCGAGGCCCAGCCGCCGTGCCCCAAACCCTAGCGCCCGCCGCCGGACGCCGCCGCGCGCCGCCCGAGGTTCACCGCCGCCTCAAAAACCGTGCCGCCGTTTTTTTCAAAATACTGTTCGGGTTTTCCGTCGATTTTTCGTCGGTTTTTTTAGTTTTGGTTTTTCAATAGATCGGTTCTCCGGTTTATTTAAATAATGAGCGTTCGTCCGTTCGTTCGTTCTAGCAAACGTTCGTCGTTTTTTCTTTTTCTTGAATTAAATCCGCGATTTTTCTGATCGCGATTCCTGATCCGATTTTCTTTTTAGTATAATTATCGCTCATTTATCAGAATCAGGCGATTCAAGTGCCTGGAGTTTCGTCTCGAAACCCTCTATCCGTTTAACCAACTTAAACAAGTTTTTTCTACTGTAAAAATTTCCTTAGATCCAGATTAGTAGAATGAAGTTGTTTTTTTTCGCCGTTTGACTTTCGTTGCTTCGTTTGATTTGATTCTTTTTGCCAACCGGAGTTCTTAAGTTGAATTTTCTTGTTAGATCTCTTATTTGACTTTTACCTGTGCATTAGATGAGTACTTATTGTATGCTTGTTTGTTTGTCTCTCATAGAATACCCGGAGTGCACCGCTTGTTACTTTGAATCTCTAGGTTTCGCAGATCATCAGCAAGGCAAGTAACACTTTGATCATACCTTTTCTACTACCCAGTTTTATTGCATTAGACCAATCCTCACACATTGTATGATTAGGATCTAATTAAATTGTGGGATGGGAAGTAGTTGAGGTTGTACCTATTACCTGTTTTATTATCAAACCTTTGGGGGTTACTTCTACGTTTGCCATTACGCCATGCTATGCTAGTAGACGTGGATTGGGTGAGTGATATCCATGACAGATGTGAGTATTGTTAATTAATGGTTTATCTAAGGTGGCAACTTAAACACACATCTGGGTGGATTGAGGTACCTGGGTATTCCAGGATTGCCTGTTTTTTTCTTTATGGACCGCCACACAGGCTCAAAGGGATCATGAGACTATTCATACTAGAAACTTACGTGTGCAGCCACAAGCTATTATGGGCTCTAGCATAGTTGACTAAGTCGTGCAAACTCTTACAGTGGTAGACTAGCAGATGTAGGGGATGTAGGTGGTACGGTCTACTCGATCATAAGGTGCTAGCGATTCTGAAAGACTATGTCTCGGTCATTCGTTTTCTCAAACACCATGTAGTGCGAGAAACCAAACAGAGGCGATCGAGTCTTGTGGGGAAAAGTGCGCAAACCTCTGCAGAGTGTAATAAACTAATCATGGTTAGCCGTGTCCCCGGTTATGGATGTTTTGAGTATCTAGTACTTGGAGTATCATGTGAATCTCAACATGTTACTCTAAATTAATTTTGGTGGGTTTTGTTTAATGATGATGCTTAATTGGGATTGAGGATGCTGTCAACCATTCTCAATGTTTAACAACTACCATGATAGATAAATAAAATTTATTCCTTTGTAGTAGGGAAAAATTGGCTTTACGCAAAACTGTAACCATAGAGCTTTCCACCAGCCAAATATGCATATAGTATAGCAGTTTCATTCCATTACTCTCTATGTGTTACATTGCCAGCATGTGTTGACCCGTTTCGGGCTGCAACATTAATGTTGCAGACTTTTCAGGCGACGATTAAGGAGTTTTAGGTCGTGGTTCTATACTCAATGATGCCGTTGGAGTTGATGGACTAACTTATCTTCCAATCCTTCCGCTGTTATTGTTATTAGATGGCCTTAAGCCATATTATTGTAATAAGTTCTCTTTTGAGACACTCGATGTAATAAGTGTGTGATTGCTACTCTGTTATAAATCCTCCGAGTACTGTGTGGTGTCAGCATTACTGATCCAGGGATGACACTGGAGCATAGAGATCAGACTGTTTGAGGTCTGGTCGCTACAAAATGATGGTGAAGTGTCATGTAGTTGATGTTCACATGACACCACTAGAGGGATGACAACATACATCTCATCAAAATATCGAACGAATACCAAATTCACATGACTACTTATAGCAAGACTTCTCCCATGTCCTCAGGAACAAACGTAACTACTCACAAAGCATATTCATGTTCATAATCAGAGGGGTATTAATATGCATAATGGATCTGAACATATGATCTTCCACCAAGTAAACCAACTAACATCAACTACAAGGAGTAATCAACACTACTAGCAACCCAAAGGTACCAATCTGAGGTTTGGATACAAAGATTGGATACAAGAGATGAACTAGGGTTTGAGATGAGATGGTGCTGGTGAAGATGTTGATGGAGATTGACCCTCTCACGATGAGAGGATCGTTGGTGATGACAATGGAGATGATTTCCCCCTCCCGGAGGGAAGTTTCCCCGGCAGAACAGCTCCGCTGGAGCCCTTGATTGGTTCTGACCCGTGGCAGCGGAGTTTCGTCCCGTGAGCTTGCTTATGATTTTTTCCTCGACGAAAGACTCCATATAGCCAAAGATGGGCATATGAGGGCCACCAGGGGGCCCACGAGGCAGGGGGGCGTTCCCAGGGGGCAGGGCGCGCCCCCACCCTCGTGGATGGTGGTGGCCCCCTCTGGTACTTCTTTCGCCCAATATTTTTTATATATTCTAAAAATAATTCCCGTGGAGTTTCAGGACTTTTGGAGATGTGCAGAATAGGTCTCTAATATTTGCTCCTTTTCCAGCCTAGAATTCCAGGTGCCGGCATTCCCCCTCTTCACGTAAACCTTGTAAAATAAGAGAGAATAGGCATTAGTATTGTGACATAATGTGTAATAACAGCCCATAATGCAATAAATATCGATATAAAAGCATGATGCAAAATGGACGTATCAACTCCCCTAAGCTTAGACCTCGTTTGTCCTCAAGCGAAAGCCGAAATCAAAAAATATGTCCACATGTTTAGAGATAGAGGTGTCGATAAAATAAAATATGGACATGAGGGCATCATGATCGTTCTTAGAACAACAACACACACATATATATATATATTGTCATATGATCACCTATGCTAAAGTAACAATTCATTCACAGAGACTACACAAGGATGGCGCTCCCACCCTCCACCTCGGCTCCCCCACCCTCTCCGCCGATCTGCCTCATTCTCCACTAACTTCTGGATTCTCTCCGATCATCTGTTCCGGCGTTCTTTTGGGATCAAGGTAATACCCATCTAGTATGGGTTCGCCTGGTGGATCTACCCTTGGCTTGGATTTCTCCAAGGGTAGGGTTTTTGCAGAAGAGGTCTTCAGATCTACTGGGCATACGATCCACCCTGCCGGGCACAGGAGGTCATTCATCTTAGTGGTTTCATTCAGCCGCCATGCTTTTCGTCTCTCGGAGGATTCTGTGGCCGCGGTTTTGGAGGTAGTAATTGGAGGTTCGGCAATTGATCTTCAGGTTCTTCACATCAAGGATAAGGTTTACTCCTTTCATGTCTCTTGCAAGCAAGTTGGTTTTCTTATTATGGATCTCCGTTCCTATGCATGCGATCTGTTCAAATGCTATTTTCATCTGTGGGGAAATGGGGGGCCTAATTGGATTAGAGAGCTCTGGATCTGGAGGAAGGAATGTGACGCCGAATGGATTCTAGTTAGTCCTACTAAGCGTCGTTCATCTTTAGGTCTTTTGGCCATGAATAAGCCTCCGGTTAGATCAGCTCTTAAGACTGCTCCTTCTGCTCGTAAAAAGCTCTCTTTTGCCACGTTTGAGCGATACTCTGCTTGCAAGGGATATAGATATCCGGCTACGCAAGAGTGCATTGATTTCATGACAGATGCGGGGTATAATCTTCCTGCACATGAACGTGTAGTCATACATCCTTCGCCACCCATGGACTTGTGTTGGACGGTGGCACGTCCACCTATCGTTTTTGGAACAGTTACTCCGTTGCCGGCGTTGAGCCGGCCGGAATCTGCTTCACCGGTAATTGATCCGGTTTTGGAGGACCCTTCCCCTGTGCATGCAGAATTCTCGCTCGACAGTTGCGTAGAGGCAGGATTGTCGCCAGTTCAAAACATTTGCCCGGATTCTGGCCCAGAGGCTTTGGAGGCCCGTCGGGATTCTACCTCACCTTCAATATTTTGCCCATCTGCCTCTAGGCCTTCGAGCCCATCTCCTTCTCACCGTCCGGATATTCCCTCATCTCAGGAGGCAGCCAGACAGTTTGGTGCCATGGTCGATGACATGGTGGACCGTGTGATCACTTGTACTATTTGCTCTCAGAAGGGCCACATGTCAACGACTTGTGGAAGGCGAGTAGTCTGCACGACTTGCTCCCGTCCTGGTCACTCTAGCCAGGCCTGTAATGATTTCGCGCGCTCCAATGGATTGGTTTGGAGGCCAATTTCGGTTCAACAAAAAACGAGTTTATTGGAATCTGCTGCTACTCATGGGAACAGAGCCGGAGTTATTGGGATAGACTGTCCAGTCCCATCGCCGCTGCCTCCATTGCATCTTCCCTCACCCCAAACCAACGAAAACCCCCAACAAGCTCCGGGCTCTTCTATGGCGAACTACGAGCTCGACCCACAGTGCTTTGTGCCCCCTGGACATCTCATCATCGATGGCGGTGATCGTCGGCTTCCACGCACCTTCTTCACGCCCGCAACGCGTCCGCCCCGCCGGCATGAGGACTACATGGTTGCAGAGGTCATGCCGGCGCCGGAGGGGCCGTTCGGCCCGGTGCGGAACGAAATCGTCCAGTTTCTGCAGAATAGAGGTATTATGGTTCGATCTGCTCAGCCGTGGTTTCATGGGATAGGTCTGTTTCAAGTCAGGGATCTGACTGTTAGATATACCCTGGTTCAGCATGCACCTTTTCCTTTGGGCAATGACCGTTTTGTCAGATTTATGAAGCATGATGAGGGAGATAATTTCAAAGGAACACATGGTTTTCATAAGGGTTGGTTAATGTTCATTGGGATTCCCCTGGATTACCGCACCACTGAATACATCTCGCAGGCTGTAAGCACTTTCGGAAAGTTTATTTCTTGGGACAGTGAAGCCCTTATCTTGTCCGGACTTTGGTTGAAGCTAGTTTCCCAGATACGCCTTTGGTTCCAAGGGATGTGGTTTTTGGTGATTATGCAGAGTATGGAGGTGCTCAAGTATCTTGGACGGCCGCTTGCTATGTTCTTGGCGCAGATTTTGCAGACCAGATGCCAAATGATGAAGACCCTATGCCTCTCGATGGAAACCCTCACCCTTTGCCTGGCAATCTGGTGCCTGATAATCTGATGTTTGCCTTACCTCCATACCCGATGCTGGGTTGGAATGATGCACCTCTCGCTCCGCCGCCTCCACTAGTCAATAACGAAGCGCCTGCACCTGGTTGGGGCAATGCCCTGTGGGGAGATGAAGCTGACAATGTGCCACCTGCTGCTCCCGAACAGGATCAAGTTTCAATAGTAATTGATCAGCCAGAAGGGTCTGTTTCAGTAGAGCAGCAAGAACAAGAAGTTGAAATCCAGCAACAACATGATTTGCCCCTTAACCCTGTCCTTGAGGAGAATCAGTTAGCCATTGTGCCCTACCATCCCCCTATGATTCAGCAGCATCAGATTTTTATTGGCATGGCACGTATTGTGGCAGGACCTCCTCTTCCCCCGGAGATGATTTGGCAAAGGTCTTTCCAAAACCTTGTTTGATTTCTCTGTCAAGGAAGTGCCAAGATCTATCTTCCCCAAGCCGATGGGCATAATCATCTACTCCAAGAGGTCGTGGTCCATTGCCTTTGATGAATCAAGGATGATTAGTTGTTTGACTGCTTCATTGCCTCTTGTTCCTGCTGTCAGAAAACCTGTCATGCAGAAGCGCCCTGTGGCCAGAGCTTTATTTGAGGCGGTGCCTGCTGTTTCGGAGTCTGTTTCTGAAGAAATTGAGTCTGCTAGTTCTGCTCTTCCAGTATCAGTTCAATCAACACCTTTGTTCTCTGTGGAGCAATCCTCTGCTCGTAAGCGGCGAGACAAGAAGAAGACTCCTGTTGTTGATACGTCACTAAGGCGTTGCACTCGGAGCGCGGCAAAGTTAGATGGGTACAAAAACATGGTCTTTGAGAAACTTTCTCTGCAACCATCTAAAAAGCGCCCCCATGCAAAGCCCATGGAGGACAAGGCCCAGTCCACTTCTGCGGATGACACTGAAGACGCTCGGCCCACTGCACCACCTCACACCCCGCTTCATGTTCTCCAAGCTGTGGGGGCGCAGTTGGAGGTTGATCCTGCGCTCCTAACGGTGGACAAGCTTATGGCTAATCCTCAGGAGAACTCATCTGCATCTTCCAATTAGTTTTTATGTTACTTTATATGCCAAGTCTGATGGTGCTGGATGTGACTGTTTTTATTACTGTTGAACTAAGTCTGGGCTGGGAAGTGACACTTTGGGGTACTGAATTTAGCTTTATTTTGGAGGGTGTGGCATTATGTGCCACACTTTTATTACTTCTATACGCAATGGTTATCCATGAATCGTGTCACAACGCGTAGTTGGAAAGTTTTATGCTGGAATGTTCGTGGTCTGAATTCAGATGCTAGGCAGCGCTCTGTCAGGGAGAAAGTGATAGAGAGTCAGTGCTCAGTGCTTTGTTTGCAGGAAACTAAGTTATCCTCTTGCTCGCGCTCTATCATGAAAAGCATTTGTCCTCAAGGGTTTGATCAATTTGTTGAGTCTCCCTCTAGCGGAGCATCTGGGGGCCTCTTAACAGCGTGGCGATCTGATATGTTCCGTGGCACCCTTCTCATAGTTAAACCATACGCTATTGTTATGCATTTTACCTCGGTCCATAATAATGAACAATGGTTTCTGGTTAATGTGTATGGTCCATGCCAGGGTGAGTTGCGAGATGAGTTTGTCTCCTGGATTTACAATTTGGACATTGATCCGAATGAGATGTGGATGTTAATGGGGGACTTCAACTTCATCCGTTCCATTGATAATAGAAATCTCCCCGGGGGTGATATTAATGATATGTTCATTTTCAATGAAATAATTGGCCATTTGGGATTGTTAGAACTTCCTCTAAAAGGACGTAAATTCACATGGTCTAACATGCAAGATAGGCCACTCCTGGAACAGTTGGACTGGGTTTTTACTTCTGCAAGTTGGATTAACATATATCCCATGACCCAACCGACCCCTTTGGCAAAGACTGCGTCTGATCATGTTCCTTGTCTGGTGGCCATCAGTACAGCAATTCCCAAAGCACATATCTTCAGGTTTGAAAACTTTTGGATTCATCAGGCAGGCTTTATGGAATGTGTGCAGGAGGTGTGGGCTCGCCCCAGTTGTAAGACTCATATTTCGGCAATAATTGTGGACAAACTGAAAGCTTTGAGGTTTGCTCTCAAGAAATGGCAGAAAGGTTTATCACACATCAAAAGGTTGATTGAGAAGTGTAACTGGGTAATTCTTTGGTTGGACAATCTTGAAGATAAGAGATCTTTATCCAGGCCTGAGTTTAATTTCAGGAAAATAATTAAAATGCACCACGAACACCTGCTTCACATGCAATACTTGTACTGGAGGAAAAGATGTACAATTAGGTATATCAAAGTGGGAGAGGAAAACTCCAAATTCTATCAGGCCATGGCAACTGAAAGATTTAGAAAAAACTCTGTGGCAAGCTTGTTGCTGTCAGATAGAACAGTAACATCTAACCATGAGGAAATGGCCAGAGAATTCCTGACAACCTTCAAAAGTAGAATGGGGACAGTTAAGTCAATTTCTTTGGATGCAACCATTTTGTCCCTAATACCCAGGGTCCAGGGTTTGGAGGTGCTCACAAAACCTTTTGAATTAAAAGAAATTGAGCAGGTTATCAAGGACTTGCCTATTGATAAGGCCCCTGGACCTGATGGCTTTAACGGGCTCTTTTTAAAAAAGTGTTGGCATATAATTTCAGCTGATTTTATACAGCTGGTTACGGAGTTTCATGCTGGAACAGTGCAATTAGAAAATTTGAATGATGCATTTATTACCCTGGTCCCAAAGAAGCAGACGCCTGAGGGTGTGGGCGATTTTCGACCAATCTCTCTAACCTCTGTTGGCCTAAAGTTTCTTACAAAGCTTGCTGCTAACAGATTTCAACTGGAGATCACCAAATGTGTGCATAAAAACCAATATGGTTTCATCAAATCAAGAACAATCCAGGATTGTCTTGCTTGGACATTTGAGTATATCCATCAGTGCAATCAGTCTAAAAGGCCCATCCTTTTGCTTAAGTTGGACTTTGTAAAGGCTTTTGACTCTATCCAGCATGAGGCAATCATAAAGATCTTAATTGAAAAAGGTTTTGACGAAAGGTGGATTGTTTGGATTAAGCAGTTGCTGTCTTCTGGCACTTCTTCTGTACTATTGAATGGAGTCCCTGGTACTCATTTCAAATGCAAATGTGGAGTCAAACAAGGGGACCCAATTTCTCCCTTACTATTTGTTATTGCGGCTGATCTTTTACAGACTTTAGTGAACAATCTTCTCCAACAAGGTCTAATAAGTAGGCCCCTGCTTACCCATGATCCAGATTTCCCAGTGGTCCAATATGCTGATGACACACTGTTATTCCTAAATGCTGATCTAAGTCAATTGAGGGCTCTAAAATCAGTTTTGCATTCCTTCTCACAGGCAACTGGACTGCAGATCAATTTCCATAAATCCTCCATGTATCCTATCAATGTAGTTGAGCAGGATGCTTCTGACCTGGCTGCCTTTTTTGATTGCAAATTAGGCACTATGCCTTTTACATATCTGGGGCTGCCAGTGGGGACCACCAGGCCTAAAATAGTTAACCTCCTTCCTCTTGTTGATTGTATGGAGAGAAGATTGACAGCAAGTTCATGGTTCTTGCCACAAGGGAGCAGACTGCAATTAGTTAATTCTGTGATCTCTTCCTTGACTATCGTTTTCCTTTGTAGCTTGTCCATTCCTCAAGGTATTTTAAAACAATTGGAAAGAATCCAAAGGCAGTGTTTATGGAGGAAATATGGTCAGGAAAAGGGTCACTCACTGGCGGCTTGGCAACTTGTTTGTAGACCTAAGTCAAAGGGGGGGCTTGGGATTTTAAACCTTGGACTGCAGAATGATGCTCTTTTATTGAAACACCTCAGCAAATTTTATAATAAGATGGATGTGCCCTGGGTGCAATTAGTTTGGGACTCTTACTACTTTGAAAGGATTCCACATGATACTGTTCTCTGTGGCTCCTTTTGGTGGAAAGATGTATGCAAGTTGATGGATAATTTCAGAGCCGTTACGTCGGTTGATGTTCATAGTGGAGATACAGTGCAGTTCTGGTCAGATTACTGGCAAATTGGGAACAGTTCGGTTCCTCTGCAACAGCGATTTCCTAGGCTATTTTCTTTTTGTCTCCACAAAAACCTCTCAGTCAAGGAAGTTTTTCAGGCTAGTTCTTTCCAGGAGCTTTTCTACTTGCCTATGACTGAACAAGCCTTCCACGAAATGCAATAGCTCTCCTCATTAATGGGGTCTTTCCATTTGGATAATCAATCTAGTGACCACTGGGGATGGAGACATGGCAAGAAATCAGAGTATACAGCAAAAAAGTTTTATGATTTTGTCTATCAGCCAATGGTCTCAAACCCCATCCTGGGATGGATATGGAAAAGTTCCTGCACTATGTCGATCAAGATGTTTTCTTGGCTTGTCATCATGGACAAGATTAACACCAAGGACATGATTCAGAGGAGACATTGGAGAATCAGTGAAGGGCCTGAATGTGTTCTTTGTCTGACTGGAGCTCTAGAGGACAGAAATCACCTGTTCTTCCAGTGCAATTTTAGTGCTCGAGTCTGGAATTACCTACAAATTGAATGGAAAAATGGTGACGATATGGTGGAAATTGCTCATCATGCAAGGAAGGATTTCAACAAACCTTTTTTTTGGGGAGGTGGTTTTCTTGGCCTGGTGGAATATTTGGAAGATCAGGAATGATAGAACTTTCAGGAGCATTCAGCCCTCTTTCAGGGCATGGAGGAATAGCTTCATTCATGATATCACTCTGCTCTCCCACCGTATAAAACGGAAATTCAGAGACGCCCTTCTTAAGTGGATTGATTTTCTTCCTCCTTGAGGAGAGTTTCCTGTTTGTCTCCTTTGTTTATTTGTAATTTATAGGTATAGTGCTCCCCTACCCTGTATAGTTTTTCTTCCTCGTTCTTTCTTTTTTCTTTATTTATTTTTTTGCTTTCCTCACCTTGAGGAAACCCTGTATGTGTTTGTTTTTTATTGTAAAATGCTGTGGGGTGTAAGCCCTGCAGTCTTCATGGTCAAAAAAAAACAATTCATTCACATACTCAAGTATGAATCAGAAACTTCATTGGAAACTAACAAACTATAATATCAGTCATTGGAGCAATTGCAATTTATCATAACATAGGAAAGGGTCAATATAAGAGCTTCTCAGCAAGTCCACATACTCAACCATCTTTTAGTCTTTCATAATTGCTAACACTCACATGATATTTATGGTTATGAAGTTTTAATCGGACACAAAGAAAGATAGGGGCTTATAATTTTGCCTCCCAACCTTTTACCTCAAGGGTAATGTCAATAATAATAGTTCATGAAAACCCACATCCAATTAGCCATATATATCAGGATCTTTCCAACACATTATGCTTGCCAAAGGATAAAATGTAAAAAGGAAAGGTGAAGATCACCGTGACTCTTATATGAAGTAATAGACAAGAATAAAAGATAGGCCCTTCGCAGAGGGAAGCATAGGTTGTCATGTGCTTTTATGGTCGGATGCACGAAATCTTAATGCAAAAGAATGTCACTTTATATTGCCATTTGTCATATGGACCTTTATTATGCAGTCCGTCGCTTTTATTCCTTCCACATCACTAGATTGTATAAAGCTTATTTTCTCCACACTAATAAGTCATACATATTTAGAGAGCAATTCTTATTGCTTGCAACGACGACAACTTACTTGAAGGATCTTAGTCAATCCATAGGTAGATATGGTGGACTCTCATGGTAAAACTGGGTTTTAGGGATATTTGGAAGCACAAGTAGTATCTCTACTTGGTGCAAAGAAATTGGCTAGCAAGAGAGGGAAAGGAAAGCTCAACATGTTGGATGATCCATGACAATATAATTTATCTCAGATGTAAGAAAACATAACCTATTACGTTATATGATGTCTACTACACAACCTTCTTCTTGTAGACGTTGTTGGGCCTCCAAGTGCAGAGGTTTGTAGGACAGTAGCAAATTTCCCTCAAGTGGATTACCTAAGGTTTATCAATCCATGGGAGGCGTAGGATGAAGATGGTTTCTCTCAAACAACCCTGCAACAAAATAACAAAGAATATCTTGTGTCCCCAACACACTCAATACAATGGTAAGTTGTATAGGTGCACTAGTTCAGCGAAGAGATGGTGATACAAGTGGTATATGGATGGTAGATAAAGGTTTTTGTAATATGAAAATATAAAAACAGCAAGGTAACTAATGCTAAAAGTGAGCACAGACGGTATTGCAATGCTAGGAAACAAGGCCTAGGGTTCATACTTTCACTAGTGCAAGTTCTCTCAACAATAATAACGTAATTGGATCACATAACTACCCCTCAACATGCAACAAAGAGTCACTCCAAAGTCACTAATAGCGGAGAACAAACGAAGAGATTATGGTAGGGTATGAAACCACCTCAAAGATATTCTTTCCAATCAATCCGTTCAAGAGTCCATATTAAAATAACACAAAGCTATTCTTTCCGTTCAATCTATCCTAGAGTTCGTACTAGAATAACACCTTAAGACACAAATCAACCAAAACCCTAATGTCACCTAGATACTGCAATGTCACCTCAAGTATCCGTGGGTATGATTATACGATATGCATCACAAAATCTCAGATTCATCTATTCAAACCAACACAAAGTACTTCAAAGAGTGCCCCAAAGATTCTACCGGAGAGTCAAGACGAAAACGTGTGCCAACCCCTATGCATAGGTTCATGGGCGGAACCCGCAAGTTGATTACCAAAACACATCAACTGGATCACGTGATATCCCATTGTCACCACAGATAAACACATACAAGACATGCATCAAGTGTTCTCAAATCCTTAAAGACTCAATCCGATAAGATAACTTCAAAGGGAAAACTCAATCCATTACAAGAGAGTAGAGGTGGAGAAACATCATAATATCCAACTATAATAGCAAAGCTCGCGATACATCAAGATCGTACCACCTCAAGAACACGAGAGAGAGATCAAACACATAGCTACTGGTACATACCCTCAGCCCCGAGAGAGAACTACTCCCTCCTCGTCACGGAGAGCGCCGGGATGATGAAGATGGCCATCGTAGAGGGATTCCCCCTCCGACAGGGTGCCATAACGGGTCTGGATTGGTTTTCGGTGGCTACAGAGGCTTCTGGCGGCGGAATTCCTGATCTATTGTGCTCCTCGAAGTTTTTAGGGTATATGGGTATATATGGGAGGAAGAAGTATGTCGGTGGACCTCCAGTCTATCCACGAGGAAGGGGGTGATCCGGGGGGGGGGGGGGGGCGCTCCCCCACCCTCGTGGGCAGCCCGGGACTCTCCTGGTCCAACTTTGATACTTCGGGGACTTCTTCTGGTCCAAAAATAAGTTCCGTGAAGTTTGAGGTCAATTGGACTCCATTTGATTTTCCTTTTCTGCGATACTCTAAAACAAGGAAAAAACAGAAACTGGCACTGGGCTCTGGGTTAATAGGTTAGTCCCAAAAATAATATAAAAGTGTATAATAAAGCCCATAAACCTCCAAAACAGATAATATAATAGCATTGAACAATCAAAAATTATAGATACGTTGGAGATGTATCAGCATCCCCAAGCTTAATTCCTGCTCGTCCTCGAGTAGGTAAATGATAAAAATAGAATTTTTGACGTGGAATGCTACCTAACATATTTCTCTAAGTAATTCTGTTCATTTTGGCATGAATGTTTAGATCCATAAGATTCGAGACAAAAGTTTAATATTGACATAAAAATAATAATACTTCAAGCATACTAACAAAGTAATCATGTCTTCTCAAAATAACATGGCCAAAGAAAGCTATCCCTACAAAATCATATAATCTGGCTATGCTCCATCTTCACCACACAACATATTTAAATCATGCACAACCCCGATGACAAGCCAAGCAATTGTTTCATACTTCTAATGTTCTCAAACTTTTTCAGTCGTCACGCAATACATGAGCGTGAGCCATGGACATAGCACTATAGGTGGAATAGAATGGTGGTTGTGGAGAAGACAAAAAGGAGAAGATAGTCTCACATCAACTAGACGTATCAACGGGCTATGGAGATGCCCATCAATAGATATCAATGTGAGTGAGTAGGGATTGCCATGCAACGGATGCACTAGAGCTATAAGTGTATGAAAGCTCAACAAAAGAAACTAGTGGGTGTGCATCCAACTTGCTTGCTCACGAAGACGTAGGGTGTTTTGAGGAAGCCCATCATTGGAATATACAAGCCAAGTTCTATAATGAAAGATTCCCACTAGTATATGAAAGTGACAACATAGGAGACTCTCTATCATGAAGATCATGGTGCTACTTTGAAGCACAAGTGTGGTAAAAGGACAGTAGCATTGTCCCTTCTCTCTTTTTCTCTCATTTTTTATTTATTTTTATTTTTTTATTTGGGCCTTTTCTCTTTTTTATGGCCTATTTTTTTTCTCTTTTTTTAGTTTTCGTCCGGAGTCTCATCCTGACTTATGGGGGAATCATAGTCGCCATCATCCTTTCCTCACCGGGACAATGCTCTAATAATGATGATCATCACACTTTTATTTACTTACAACTCAAGAATTACAACTCGATACTTAGAACAAGATATGACTCTATATGGATGCCTCTGGCGGTGTACCGGGATGTGCAATGACTCATGAGTGACATGTATGAAAGAATTATGAACGGGGGCTTTGCCACAAATACGATGTCAACTACATGATCATGCAAAGCAATATGACAATCATGGAGCGTCATAATAAACGGAACGGTGGAAAGTTCCATGGCAATATATCTCGGAATGGCTATGGAAATTCCATAATAGGTAGGTATGGTGTCTGTTTTGAGGAAGGTATATGGTGGGTGTATGGTACCGACGAAAGTTGCGCGGTACTAGAGAGGCTAGCAATGGTGGAAGGGTGAGAGTGCGTATAATCCATGGACTCAACATTAGTCATAAAGAACTCACATACTTATTGCAAAAATCTATTAGTTATCGAAACCAAGTACTACGCGCATGCTCCTAGGGGGATAGATTGGTAGGAAAAGACCATCGCTCGTCCCCGACCGCCACTCATAAGGAAGACAATCAATAAATAAATCATGCTCCGACTTCATCACATAACGGTTCACCATACATGCATGCTACAGGAATCACAAACTTTAAGACAAGTATTTCTCAAATTCACAACTACTCACTAGCATGACTCTAATATCACCTTCTTCATATCTCAAAACAATCATCAAGTATCAAACTTCTCATAGTATTCAATGCACTTTATATGAAAGTTTTTATTATTCCCCTCTTGGATGCCCATCATATTAGGACTAGTTTCATAACCAAGAAAACTACCATGCTGTTCTAAAGACTCTCAAAATGATATAATTGAAGCATGAGAGTTCATCTATTTCTACAAAATAAAACCACCACCGTGCTCTAAAATATATAAGTGAAGCACTAGAGCAACAACAAACTACTCCAAAAGATATAAGTGAAGCTCAATGAGTAGTCGAATAATTATGCAACTATGTGAAGACTCTCCCATTTAATAATCTCGGATCTTGATATTTTATTCAAACAACAAGCAAAACAAAGTAAAATAAAATGACGCTCCAAGCAAAACATATATCATGTGGTGAATAAAAATATAGCTCCAAGTAAAGTTACCGATGAACAAAGACGAAAGAGGGGATGCCTTCCGGGGCATCCCCAAGCTTAGGCTTTTGGTTGTCCTTGAATATTACCTTGGGGTGCCTTGGGCATCCCCAAGCTTAGGCTCTTGCCACTCCTTAGTCCATAGTTCATCGAATCTTTACCCAAAACTTGAAAACTTCAGAACACAAAACTTAACAGAAAACTCGTGAGCTCCGTTAGCAAAAGAAAACAAACCACCACTTCAAGGTACTGTAATGAACTCATTATTTATTTATATTGGTGTTAAACCTACTGTATTCCAACTTCTCTAGGGTTTATAAACTCTTTTACTAGCCATAGATTCATTAAAATAAGCAAACAACACACGAAAAACAGAATCTGTCAAAAACAGAACAGTCTGTAGTAATCTGTAACTAACGCAAACTTCTGGAACCCCAAAAATTCTAAAATAGATTGCTGGACGTAAGGAATTTATATATTAATAATCTGCAAAAATATTAACTAAATAGCACTCTCCAATAAAAAATGGGAGCAATTCTCGTGAGCGCTAAAGTTTCTGTTTTTTACAGCAAGATCAACAAGACTTTCCCCAAATCTTCCCAACGGTTCTACTTGGCACAAACACTAATTAAAACATAAAAACTCAATCATAACAGAGGCTATATAAATTATTTATTTCTAAACAGGAGGAAAAAGCAAGGAACAAAAATAAAGTTGGGTTGCCTCCCAACAAGCGCTATCGTTTAACGCCCCTAGCTAGGCATGATGGTTTCAATGATGCTCACATAAAAGACAAGAATTGAAACATAAAGAGAGCATCATGAAGAATATAAATAGCACATTTAAGCCTAACACTATTCCTATGAATAGGGATTTTGTGAGCAAACAATTTATGGGAACAAGAATCAACTTGCATAGGAAAGCAAAACAAGCATAACTTCAAGATTTCAAGCACATAGAGAGGAAACTTGATATTATTGCAATTCCTACAAGCATATATTACTCCCTCATAATAATTCTCATTAGCATCATGAATGAATTAAACAATATAACCATCACATAAATCATTATTTTCATGATCTACAAGCATAGAATTTTTATTACTCTCCACATAAGCAAATTTCTTCTCATGAATAATAGTGGGAGTAAACTCAACAAAATAATTACCATGTGAGGCATAATCCAATTGAAAACTAAAATCATGATGACAAGTTTCATGGATATCATTATTCTTTATAGCATACAAGTCATCACAATAATCATCATAGATAGCAACTTTGTTCTCATAATCAATTGGAACCTCTTTCGAAATAGTGGATTCATCACAAAATAAAGCATTGACCTCTCCAAATCCACTTTCATCAATATAATCATAATAAATAGGAGGCATGCTTCCATTATAATAAATTTTCTCATCAAAACTTGGGGGACAAAAAATATCATCTTCATCAAACATAGCATCCCCAAGCTTGTGGCTTTGCATATCATTAGCATCATAGATATTCAAGGAATTCATACTAACAACATTGCAATCATGCTCATCATACAAAGATTTAGTGCCAAACATTCTAATGCATTCTTCCTCTAGCACTTGAGCACAATTACCGGAATCCTTATTTTCATGATAGATATTAAAAAGATGAAGCATATGAGGCATCCTTAATTCCATTTTTTTGTAGTTTTCTTTTATAAACTAAACTAGTGCTGAAACAAGAAATAAAAAGATTCGATTGCAAGATCTAAAGATATACCTTCAAGCGCTAACCTCCCCGGCAACGGTGCCAGAAAAGAGCTTGATGTCTACTACACAACCTTCGTCTTGTAGACGTTGTTGGGCCTCCAAGTGCAGAGGTTTGTAGGACAGTAGCAAATTTCCCTCAAGTGGATGACCTAAGGTTTATCAATCCGTGGGAGGCGTAGGATGAAGATGGTCTCTGTCAAACAACCCCGCAACCAAATAACAAAGAGTCTCTTGTGTCCCCAACACAATGGTAAGTTGTATAGGTGCACTAGTTCGGCGAAGAGATGGTGATACAAGTGGTATATGGATGGTAGATAAAGGTTTTTGTAATCTGAAAATATAAAAACAGCAAGGTAACTAATGCTAAAAGTGAGCACAAACGGTATTGCCATGCTAGGAAACAAGGCCTAGGGTTCATACTTTCACTAGTGCAAGTTCTCTCAACAATAATAACATAATTGGATCACATAACTACCCCTCAACATGCAACAAAGAGTCACTCCAAAGTCACTAATAGCGGAGAACAAACGAAGGGATTATGGTAGGGTACGAAAGCACCTCAAAGTTAATCATTCCAATCAATCCGTTCAAGAGTCCGTAGTAAAATAACACGAAGCTATTCTTTCCATTCAATCTATCCTAGAGTTCGTACTAAAATAACACCTTAAGACACAAATCAACCAAAACCCTAATGTCACCTAGATACTGCAATGTCACCTGAAGTATCCGTGGGTATGATTATACGATATGCATCACACAATCTTAGATTCATCTATTCAAACCAACACAAAGTACTTCAAAGAGTGCCCCAAAGATTCTACCGAAGAGTCAAGACGTAAACGTGTGCCAACCTCTATGCATAGGTTCATGGGCGGAACCCGCAAGTTGATCACCAAAACATACATCAAGTGGATCACGTGATATCCCATTGTCACCACAGATAAACACATGCAAGACATACATCAAGTGTTCTCAAATCCTTAAAGACTAAGTCCGATAAGATAACTTCGAAGGGAAAACTCAATCCATTACAAGAGAGTAGAGGGGGAGAAACATCATAAGATCCAACTATAATAGCAAAGCTCGCGATACATCAAGATCGTACCACCTCAAGAACACGAGAGAGAGAGATCAAACACATAGCTACTAGTACATACCCTCAGCCCCGAGGGAGAACTACTCCCTCCTCGTCATGGAGAGCGTCGGGATGATGAAGATGGCAACCGGAGAGGGATTCCCCCTCCGGCAGGGTGCCAGAACGGGTCTAGATTGGTTTTCAGTGGCTACGGATGCTTCTGGCGGCGGAACTCCCGATCTATTGTGCTCCTCGAAGTTTTTAGGGTATATGGGTATATATGGGAGGAAGAAGTACGTCGGTGGAGCAACGAGGGGCCCACAAGGGTGGAGGGCGCGCCCAGTGGGGTGGGTGCACCCCCTGCCTCATGCCTTCCTCGTTGCTTCCCTTACGTACAGTCCAAGTCTTCTGGATTGCTTCCATTCCAAAATTAAGTTCCGTGAAGTTTCAGGTCAATTGGACTCCATTTGATTTTCCTTTTCTGCGATACTCTAAAACAAGGAAAAAACAAAAACTGGCACTGGGCTCTGGGTTAATGGGTTAGTCCAAAAATAATATAAAAGTGTATAATAAAGCCCATAAACATCCAAAACAGATAATATAATAGCATGGAACAATAAAAAAATTATAGATACGTTGGAGACGTATCATTGTCTTCCTTGTCCAACATCGACTCTTTAGCAAGTCATATTTTAATGAGTGCTCACAATCGTAAGAGATGTCCAAGATAGTATATTTATATGTGAAAACCTCTCTTTCTTTATTACTTACTATTAATTGCAACGATGACCAAAACTATGCTTGTCAACTCTCAACAATTTTTATTCATCATACTCTTTATATGTGAGCTCATTACTCTCCATAAGATCCATATGATCTCTTTATTTCTTTTTATTTCTTCTCTTTTATTTTATTCTATTCCCTCAAGATCATAGCAAAATAATCAAGCCCTTGGCTCAACACTAATCTTTATTATATATAGCTCACAGACTCGATTACATAGAAGGATCATAAAGCTAAACTCACAACTAGATCATACTAAAACTTTATTCTACTAGATCAAGATATTATCAAAAGGATCGAACTAAGAAAAACAGTAAAGACAAAAGTGTTGGCGATACGATACCGGGGCACTCGCCCAAGCTTGGCAGTTGCCAAGGGGGGTGCCCATACGCGATACTCAGTTCTTCTTTGTTGGTGAAGAAGGTGTTGGTGATGATGGATAGTCGCACATCGAGCGTAGGAGATCCTCCAATTTGCGGATAATGCCCTTGAGTGCGATGATATGCTCCTTCAACAAAATATTTTCACTTGTGAGATACTTGTTTTGAATACGAGCCAACTCAATCATCTTGAAAGCCTCAATCTCCGTTGGGGTAAAGATATTGTGGTGAGGTTGAAGGATGTCTTCTTCTACTACTACCGGAACTTGGTCCCCCATGGCCTTCTTGATCCCCTCATCCTTGTTGATCTCTCTGGGCTCTTCTCTCTTCAGCTCTATCTTCATTAGCCAAGCATCGTTGCCCTCATTGTTGGAGGAGGAGGGAGACGACATGATGCTTGGCCTTGACAACCCTGGCAGAAAACAGCTCGAAACAAAAACAGGAGATATTTGCATGATACGGTGGTCAAAACATTCGGGAGATTATATAGTGAATTTTTACCGAAAAAAGAAGTATCGTGCAAGAAAACGGAGTCAGGAGAGCACACGAGGTTCCCACGAGGAAGGGGGCGTGCCCTCCACCCTCGTGGAAGCCTCGTGTCCTTTCCGGTCTGCTTCTTATTTTCCTATTTTCTTAAATAATCCAAAACGGAGAAAAATTGCCATTAGAACTATTTTGGAGTCGGTTTACTTACCGTACCACGTACCTATTCCTTTTCGGGGTCTAAAACATTCTAGAAAGTGTCCCTTATGTATTCCTCTGGGGTTACGGTTTCAATAACATTAGTTTCAACATTTATAGGATTACCTGAGATATAATGTTTGATTCCTTGACCGTTCACCACCCTCGGATTTGTGCCTTCGAAGTTGTTGATTTTTATGGCACCGGAACGATAGACCTCCTCGACGACGTAAGGACCTTCCCATTTAGAGAGGAGTTTGCCTGCAAAAAAATCTTAAACTAGAGTTGTATAACAATACATAATCACCTACATTAAACTCACGCTTTTGTATCCTTTTATCATGCCATCTTTTAACTTTTTCTTTAAACAGTTTGGCATTCTCATAAGCCTGGGTTCTCCATTCATCAAGTGAGCTAATGTCAAAAAGCCTCTTCTCACCGGCAAGTTTGAAGTCATAGTTGAGCTCTTTAATAGCCCAATATGCCTTATGTTCTAATTCAAGAGGTAAGTGACATGCTTTACCATAAACCATTTTATATGGAGACATACCCATAGAATTTTTATATGCAGTTCTATAAGCCCATAATGCATCATCAAGTTTCTTGGACCAATTCTTTCTAGATCTATTAACAGTCTTTTGCAAAATTAATTTAAGCTATCTATTGCTAAGTTCTACTTGACCACTAGACTGTGGATGATATGGAGATGCAATTCTATGATTAACATCATACTTAGCAAGCATTTTACGGAAAGCACCATGAATAAAATGTGAACCACCATCAGTCATTAAGTATCCAGGGACTCCAAACCTCGGAAAAAGAACTTCTTTAAGCATCTTAATAGAGGTGTTATGATCAGCACTACTAGTTGCAATAGCTTCTATCCACTTAGAAACATAATCAACAACAACTAAAATATGAGTATACCCATTAGAGGAAGGAAAAGGTCCCATATAATCAAAGCCCTAAACATCAAATGGTTCAATAACAAGTGAATAATTCATAGGCATTTCTTGACGTCTACTAATATTACCAATTCTTTGACATTTATCACAAGACAATACAAACTTACGGACATCTTTGAAGAGGGTAGGCCAATAAAAACTGGATTGCAATACCTTGTGTGCAGTTCTATCTGCAGCGTGGTGTCCTCCATAAGCCTCGGAGTGACACTTGCGTAGGATCTATTCCTGTTCATGGTCAGGTACACAACGTCTAATAACACCATCTAATCCCTCTTTATAAAGGTGTGGGTCATCCCAAAAGTAATGTCTTAAATCATAGAAGAACTTTTTCTTTTGCTGGTGTGTGAAACTAGGTGGTATAAATTTAGCAACAATGTAATTAGCATAATCAGCATACCATGGAGCAGTACAAGAAGCATTTATAACAGCTAGTTGTTCATCAGGAAAGCTATCATCAATAGGTAGTGGGTCATCAAGAACATTCTCTAACCTAGACAAGTTGTCTGCAACGGGGTTCTCAGCTCCCTTTCTATCAATAATATGCAAATCAAATTCTTGTAGCAAGAGAACCCATCTAATAAGTCTAGGTTTAGCATCTTTCTTTTCCATAAGATATTTATTAGAAGCATGATTAGTGTGAACAATTACTTTAGAATCAACAATATAAGGTCTGAACTTATCACAAGCAAATACAACTGCTAAAAATTCTTTTTCAGTAGTAGCATAATTTCTTTGGGACTGTCTAGAGTTTTACTAGCATATTGAATAACATTTAATTTCTTATCAACTCTTTGTCCTAGAACAGCCCCTACAGCATAATCACTAGCATCACACATAATTTCAAAGGGTAAATTCCAATCAGGAGGTTGAACAATAGGTGCGGAAACCAAAGCTTTATTAAGTATTTCAAATGCTTCTACACAATCATCATCAAAGACAAAAGGAACATCTTTTTGTAAGAGATTAGTCAGAGGTCAAGAAATTTTAGAAAAGTCCTTAATGAACCTCCTATAAAAACCGGCATGACCAAGGAAACTTCTTATACGTTTAATGTCCTTTGGACACATCATCTTTTAAATAGCATCAACTTTAGCTTTATCAACTTCAATACCTCTTTCAGAAATTTTATGCCCCAAGACAATACCTTCATTAACCATAGAGTGGCACTTCTCCCTATTCAAGACAAGATTAGTTTCTTCACATCTTCGCAAAACTCGATCAAGGTTGCTTAAGCAATCATCAAAAGAAGTTCCGTAAACAGAGAAATCATCCATGAAAACCTCAACAATCTTTTCACAAAAGTCAGAGAATATAGCAGTCATACATCTTTGAAAGGTAGCAGGTGCATTACATAAACCAAAAGGCATACGTCTATAAGCAAAGGTACCGAAAGGGCAAGTAAAAGTTGTCTTTTCTTGATCCTCTTTTGACACAGGTATTTGAGAGAAACTAGAATAACCATCTAGAAAGCAAAAATGTGTATGCTTGGATAATCTTTCCAGCATTTGATCAATAAAAGGTAAAGGGTAATGATCCTTTTTAGTAACTTTATTTAATTTGCGGAAATCAATTACCATCCTATAAGCTGTAACAATTCTTTGTGGGATCAATTCATCTTTATCATTAGGAACAACAATAATACCTCCCTTCTTAGGGACACAATGGACAGGACTTACCCACTGACTATCAGCAACGGGATAAATTATACCTGCCTCCAGAATCTTTAGTATTTCTTTTCTTACCACTTCTTTCATCTTAGGATTTAACCATCGTTGGTGATCAACAACCGGTTTATCATCGTTATCCAATTTTATTTTGTGCTGGCATAGAGTGGGACTAATGCCCTTAAGATCATCAAGAGTATATCCAATAGCAGACGGTGCTTCTTTAGAGTTTTCAATAATTTCTTTTCCTCATGATTTGACAGGTTAGCACTAATAATAATAGGATATATCTCTTTCTCATCAAGATAAGCATATTTGAGAGTATCAGCTAAAGGTTTAAGCTCAAACACGGGATCACCCTTGGGTGGAAGAGGATCCCCTAGGATTTCAACAGGCAAGTTATGTTTCAAAATAGGTCCCTGTTTAAATAATACTTCATCTATTTCCCTTCTTTCATTCATAAACATATCATTTTCATGGTCTATCAAATATTGCTCTAAAGGATCAGTAGGAGGCACGGCAATAGAAGCAAGACCAATAATTTCATCTTTACTAGGAAATTCTTTATCATGGGGTTGTCTACGAAATTTAGCAAAATTAAACTCATGAGACATATCCCCTAAACCCACAGAAACAATATCCTTATTACAGTCTATCTTAGCATTAATAGTATTCAAGAAGGGTCTACCAAATATAATGGGACAAAAGTCATCTTGTGGGGAACCAAGAACAAGAAAATCAGCATGATATTTAACTTTCCCACACAAGACTTCAACATCTCTAACAATCCCAACTGGTGAAATACTATCTCTATTAGCAAGCTTAATTGTAACATCAATTTCCTCTATCTCAGCAGGTGCAATATCATGCATAGTTTCTTTGTATAAGGAATGAGGTATTGCACTTGCACTAGCACCCATATCACATAAGCCATGGTAGCAATGATCTCCTATTTTAACAGAAATAACAGGCATGCCTACAACAGGTCTATGTTTATTTTTAGTATCAGGTCTAGCAGATTCATTGCAGAAGTAAATAACACGCCCATCAATATTATCGTCCAAGAGATCTTTAACCATAGCAACACTAGGTTCAACTTTAATTTGCTCAGGGGGTTTGGGTGTCTTAATATTACTTTTGTTAACCATAGTTGAATCTTTAGCATGATACTTTATTCTAACAGGGAAAGGTGGTTTCTCAATATAAGCAGTAGGAACAACAGGATCATTATAAGTGATAGTATTTTCTTCAACTTTAATAGGTGCAACTACTTTTACTTAAATGGGAGGATTATATTTAAACCACTTCTCCTTAGGGAGATCAACATGAGTAGCAAAGGATTCACAGAAAGAAGCTACTATCTCAGAGTCAAGTCCATATTTAGTGCTAAATTCATGGAAAGCATCGGTATCCATAAAAGATTTAACACAATCAAACTTAGGTGTTATACCCGACTCCTTACCTTCGTCGAGGTCCCAATCTTCAGAGTTGCGTTTAATTCTTTCCAATAAATCCCATTTGAATTCAATAGTCTTCATCATAAAAGATCCAGTACAAGAAGTATCGAGCATGGAGTGATTACTGAGAGAAAGCCTAGCATATTTTTTTGAATAATCATCTCTTTTGAGAGCTCATGATTAGGGCATGAATATAACATTGACTTAAGCCTCCCCCAAGCTTGAGCGATGCTTTCTCCTTCGCGAGGCCAAAAATTATATATATAATTACAATCACAATGAACAAGATGCATAGGATAAAACTTCTGATGAAATTCCAATTTCAATCGTTGGTAGTTCCATGATCCAATATCATCACATAGCCTCAACCATGTCAATGCATCTACCTTCAAAGATAAAGGGAAGACCTTCTTCTTGATAACATCCTCGGGCATACCTGCAAGCTTAAATAATCCACAAACTTCATCCACATAGATTAGGTGAAAATCGGGATGTAATGTTCCATCACCTGTGAAAGGATTAGCTAGCAGTTTCTCTATCATACCCAAAGGAATTTCAAAGTAAACATTTTCAGTAAGTTCAGTAGGTTGAGGAGCAACTCTTTGCTCTACTGGTCGGGGTGAAGATACACCAAACAAGTGAAGGAAATATGCCCTAGAGGCAATAATAAAGTTATTATTTATTTCCTTATATCATGATAAATGTTTATAATTCATGCTAGAATTGTATTAACCGAAAACATAATACATGTGTGAATACATAGACAAACAGAGTGTCAATAGTATGCCTCTACTTGACTAGCTCGTTGATCAAAGATGGTTATGTTTCCTAGCCATAGACATGATTTGTCATTTGATTAACGGGATCACATCATTAGGAAAATGATGTGATTGACTTGACCCATTCCGTTAGCTTAGCACTTGATTGTTTAGTATGTTGCTATTACTTTCTTCATGACTTATACATGTTCCTATGACTATGAGATTATGCAACTCCCATTTACCGGAGGAACACTTCGTGTGCTACCAAACATCACAACATAAATGGGTGATTATAAAGGTGCTCTACAGGTGTCTCTGAAGGTACTTGTTGAGTTGGCATATTTTGAGATTAGGATTTGTCACTCCGATTGTCGGAGAGGTATCTCTGGGCCCTCTCAGTAATGCACATCACTATAAGCCTTGCAAGCAATGTGACTAATGAGTTAGTTGCAGGATGATGCATTACGGAACGAGTAAAGAGACTTGCTGGTAACGAGATTGAACTACGTATTGAGATACCGACGATCGAATCTCGGGCAAGTAACATACCGATGACAAAGGGAACAAACGTATGTTGTTATGCGGGACCGATAAAGATCTTCGTAGAATATGTAGGAGCCAATATGAGCATCCATGTTCCACTATTGGTTATTGACCGGAGACGTGTCTCGGTCATGTCTACATAATTCTCGAACCCGTAGGGTCCGCACGCTTAAAATTTGGTGACAATCGGTATTACGAGTTTTTGTGTTTTGATGTACCGAAGGTAGTTCGGAGTCCCGGATATGATCAGGGACATGATGAGGAGTCTCGAAATGGTCGAGACGTAAAGATCGATATATTGGACGACTATATTCGGACACGGGAAGTGTTCCGAGTGATTTCGGATAAAAACCGGAGTACCGGGGGGTTACCGGAACCCCCGGGGAGTTAATTGGGCCTCATGGGCCTTAGTGGGAGAAGAGGAGGGGCGGCCAGGGCGGCCGCGCACCCCCTCCCCCTCTAGTCCAAATTGGACAAGGAAGGGGAGGGGCGCCCCCCTTTTTTATTCTCCTCCTCTCTCCCTTCCTTCCCTCTCCTACTCCAACAAGGAAAAGGAGGAGTCCTACTCCCGGTGGGAGTAGGACTCCCCCCTGGCGCGCCCTCTTTCTTGCCGGCCGCCTCCCCCTTGCTCCTTTATATACGGAGGCAAGGGCACCCTAGAACACACAAGTTGATCTATTGATCTATTCCAGCCGTGTGCGGTGCCCCCTCCACCATATTCCACCTCGGTTATATCGTAGCGGTGCTTAGATGAAGTCCTGCGTCGGTAGCAACATCATCACCGTCGTCACGCTGTCGTGCTGACGGAACTCTCCCGTGAAGCTCTGCTGGATCAGAGTTCACGGGACGTCATCGAGCTGAACGTGTGCTGAACTCGGAGGTGCCGTACATTCGGTACTTGGATCGGTCGGATCGTGAAGACGTACAACTACATTAACCACGTTGTGCTAACGCTTCCGCTTTCAGTCTACGAGGGTACGTGGACACACTCTGCCCTCTCGTTGCTATGCATCACCATGATCCTGAGTGTGCGTAGGAATTTTTTTTGAAATTACTACGTTCCCCAACAGCAAGCCCCTCAAAGGATTATGTTCCGTAGTAACAAGTGACAGTAAATTTCAGCACACTATATAAATATTTCCTTACCAAATTCCACCTACGAAAGGCGCTTCACTCCCCGGCAATGACGCGAGAAAAGAGTCTTGATGACCCACAAGTGTAGGGGATCTATCGTAGCCTTTTTGATAAGTAAGAGTGTCGAACCCAACAAGGAGCAGAAGGAAATGATAAGCAGTTTTCAGTAAGGTATTCTCTGCAAGCACTGGAATTATCAGTAACAGATAGTTTTGTGATAAGGTAATTTGTAATAAGTAACAAGTAATGAAAGTAAATAAGGTGCAGCAAGATGGACCAATCCTTTTTGTAGCAAAGGACAAGCCTGGACAAACTCTTATATAAAGGAAAGCGCTCCCGATGACACATGGGAATTATCGTTAAGCTAGTTTTCATCACGTTCATATGATTCACGTTCGGTACTTTGATAATTTGATACGTGGGTGGACCGGTGCTTGGGTACTGCCCTTACTTGGACAGGCATCCCACATATGACTAACCCCTATTGCAAGCATCCGCAACTACACCAGAAGTATTAAGGTAAACCTAACCATAGCATGAAACATATGGATCCAAATCAGCCCCTTACAAAGCAACGCATAAACTAGGGTTTAAGCTTCTGTCACTCTAGCAACCCATCATCTACTTATTACTTCCCAATGCCTCCCTCTAGGCCCAAATAATGGTGAAGTGTCATGTAGTTGATGTTCACATGACACCACTAGAGGGATGATAACATACATATCAAAATATCGAACAAATACCAAATTCACATGACTACTTATAGCAAGACTTCTCCCATGTCCTCAGGAACAAACATAACTACTCACAAAGCATATTCATGTTCATAATCAGAGGGGTATTAATATGCATAATGGATCTGAACATATGATCTTCCACCAAGTAAACCAACTAGCATCAACTACAAGGACTAATCAACACTACTAGCAATCCATAGGTACCAATCTGAGGTTTGGATACAAAGATTGGATACAAGAGATGAACTAGGGTTTGAGATGAGATGGTGTTGGTGAAGATGTTGATGGATATTGACCCCCTCCCGATGAGAGGATTGTTGGTGATGACGATGGTGATGATTTCCTCCTCCCGGAGGGAAGTTTCCCCGGCAGAACAACTCCACCGGAGCCCTAGATTGGTTCCTCCTCGTGGCGGTGGTGTGAGCTTGCTTATGATTTTTTCCTCGACGAAAGACCCCATATAGCCAAAGATGGGCATCGGAGGGCCACCAGGGGGCCCACGAGGCAGGGGCGCGCCCCCACCCTCGTGGACGGTGGGTGGCCCCCCTCTGGTACTTCTTTCGCCCAATATTTTTAATATATTCTGAAAATATTTCCCGTGGAGTTTTAGGACTTTTGGAGATGTGTAGAATAGGTCTCTAATATTTGCTCCTTTTCCGGCCCAGAATTCCAGCTTCCGGCATTCCTCCTCTTCATGTAAACCTTGTAAAATAAGAGAGAATAGGCGTAAGTATTGTGACATAATGTGTAATAACAGCCCATAATGAAATAATTATCGATATAAAAGCATGATGCAAAATGGACGTATCACTACATCACAATCATTTTAACTCTATGTTGATATCCAAGATAAATCATTATTCACTCCTAGCTACTTATGCATGGCATGAGAAACTATAATCTCTAATTGTCATTGCAAACATGTTTAATCATAATGGGCTGAATCTTGGATACTAGGTTAAACATATTTACACAAACAGAAGAAGTCGAGTTCATACCAGTTTCTCTTTGCCACGGCCAGTTCATCGAATGTCGTCATTATTGCCTTTCACTTGCACGACCGAATGATATGAAAATAATAATAGTGCAAGAGTACCATGGACTAAGCTGGAATCTACAAAACATTTTATTCAACAGGAGAAGACAAGGTAAAATGTGCTCTTTATTAGTTCAAAAATTATTCATATGAGAGCTACTCAACATTTTCATCGTGGTCTTCTCCTCGGTACAACTTGAATAAAAAGAAAAGAAATTCAGAGAAACACACTGAAATATTTTTGGAGTTTTTGGTTTTCTTGAACAAGCAAATAAAAGGGCAAAGCAAAAACGAGAAAAACTATTTACATGGGAAAGCTCCCAAGAAGCAAAAGAAGAACAAGGAAATATTTTTGGGTTTTCTATTTCATACTACTACTAAGAATGCATAGAAAGTAAATTAACTACAACTATTTTTTTGGTTTTTCTAAAGTTTTTCAAACACACAAGAAGAAAGCAAGAAAATAAATCTAAGCATGGATGATACAATGAAAAAGTGTGAACATCGACAAATGAAATAAGTGGACATGAATGTAATGTCGGTGAGAGACACGTACTCCCCCAAGCTTAGGCTTTTGGCCTAACTTGGTAGTCGATCAGTAGCCTGGATGTTAGTAGGGATCCTGAGGAGCAGGCATCCACTCATCCCACTGTTGAGGCTCCTCATGTGCTGCCTCCGCAACAGCCTGAGCGTTCCGGTAGGCGATGATATCTGTAGGCATAATCCTATATCTGCCCGTGGCAACAGAATCAAACAAATCAGGAGCAGGCAATGGAATAACATCACGAGTCCTCACACTAAAAACCAGGTTATACAGAATAGGATGTGAGGAGATTCGATATCAGTAAAATGGTGGTGATCCATGGCTGCACGGTCTAGGTAAACTTTGGTCAAAGGGAAATCATGAGGGCGTATCTCAACCTCGAAGTGAGCTGCCAAACGAGTGGCAAAAATCTCACCATGTTTTTTACCCTGGGATTTATTAAGATGCAGGCGATGAGCCACGATAGCTCCCAAGCTATGCGTGTTGTCGCCCTCCAGTGCACGACGTAAAACAACAAGGTCTGGTGAACTAAGTGCACCCACCTTCTCCCTAGCAAGCAAGAATTTGGTAATAAAAGTGCAAAGTAACGAACAACAGGAAAATGTAAGCCAGCGGCAGTGATGGCTGACACTCCTCTCTCATCACCCAGTGTCAAAGTGCGATAAAAGGCCTCAAACTCGGCTAGCCTAGGCTCAGCCAAGCTCCCATCATACGGGATCATGCATATGTCACAAAACTCAGTAAGTGGTATCTGATGGTTTTCAGCATATAAATCAAAGCTTCAGGAGGATTATTTCTAGGCAAGAAAGTAAAGCTTTGAACAAGGATGTTCATGAGGATTTGGTGCTGGTCACACTCATCTGTGATGAAGTCGGCGAGGTCAGCATTAGCAATATATTGCATGAACTCCTCATGAATTCCAGCCTCTTGCAGGAATGGGGTGTGTGGCCATTCGCACGGCCATACCTCCGCCAACCTCCACGGATGGAGATCATTTTCAGAAGACTCCCCGATAACACCCTTGGAGTTCTTCTTCGAGCCAAACTTCCTGAAGTTATTCATTTTCGTGTACAATTTTCTGAAAATAAAAACTTTGGGGTGACAATAATTAGTCAACAAAAATTATAAGATTGATAGCAACTACTCATAGGGATACATGGAGGCCATAGAAAGCATTCAAACTACTTAGAACACTAAGAATTCAACATGCAAGCACATCTATAGCAGCACCAAGAGTGGCTAATTATTCAAAGTATAAACCACTAAAACAAAAACTAATTGGAAAAACAATGGAGTCACATACCAAGGAACAATCCCCTGAAACAGTTTCAGAAATGGAGCTTCGAGCAAAGAGATCGAAATCCGTAGGTTTGAGCTCAAGAACACGGGAGAAAGAGCAATGGGGATTTTTTTCTGGAGGTAAGTGATGATGTGGGATAAAGAGATAAGTGAGGGGGCCCACATGGGGACCACAACCCACCAGGGCGCGCCTGGGGGTGCTGGCGCGCCCAGGTGGGTTCACTACTGCAGGATGCTGCTAACGTGACACTACGATCAGAGACCCTTTCATGAAACTGTGTGCAATGCATTAATCAAAAATAGGGATGTAAAAGAACCATCAAAAAGGTGCAAAACGTTTGCAATGGAGGATGAATCAAACACGGTTCAGATTTTAGTTGCGTGTGCGATCCAGGGCATACGGTTCAGTCCAATGAACCGTTTGCGTTGAGGCGGAACAAAAGAAACGGGCAGCCTGATGAAGGCGTGTGCGATGTACAACATACGGTTCACTTGGATGAACTGTTTGTGATTAAGCAACACAAAAGAAACGGTCAGCCAGATCAAGGTGTGTGCGATGTACATCATACAGTTCACTCGGATGAACCGTTTGCGATGAGGTGGAACAAAAGAAACGGGAAGCCTGATGAAGGCGTGTGCGATGTACAACATACGGTTCACTTGGATGAACTATTTGTGATTAGGCAACACAAAAGAGACGATCAACCAGATCAAGGTGTGTGCGATGTATGACATGCGGTTCACCCGGATGAACATTTTGCGTTGAGACAAGAGAACATAAATGGTTCAATATAACAAATACCATAAATATTGCAAGGTTCAAGTTCAAAGATTACAGCGCCCAAATTCAAACATTGCAAGCTGCGTCATTTCTGAAAAGGGATTAGCTGCTGACAAGTCATGTATGGGTTTGACACAATAACTTCCAATTGCTTTGCCATATGCTCTTCCAATACAAAGTTTAGCATTTTTGAAGGCACTTCCATTCCGCATTACCAGCCGCCTCTGATAATAATACCATTGATCTTTCCTAATTAAATGCGTGTTCAACCTCAGTACCCTCAGCACGTTTGCTCTGCCAAGAAAGAACATGGCGAGTGTAATCTCTGGTGGGGTCCCTCGGTAGGAGTTCACGGTAGGAGTTCAATGTAATATTTGAGAGATGCAGATCCAGGCATTCGATGTGATTGTCGTTATCAACATCTTCCACCGGGCCTAATATGCACTGCAAAAGAAGAGAATGTGTTAGTGCCTACATGCAGTTTTGAACTATGCTACACGCCCATTTGGTTTGCGGGATTTGTCAAATGCACCAACGTGCCATCTTCGATCTGTCATGATTAACATGGGCATTAATTTGATTACAATCTAGAAACATGTAGCCTTCTTCACAAGAGGTTGTATTGGATGAAAAATTCCCTAAGAAAACTAGTACAGATGAATCCAAAGGAGAAATGCTTATGGACGATTGTAACCATATGAATGAAGCAACCAATATGGGGTGGGGGTGCATGTACTAAAATCCTCCAAAATTCCTTCAGAAATCATAGTACATAGTCATTGTAAACATGGGAAAAGGCGCAAAAAATTGAACTCCCTTATGGTTAACTTTTAACAGGAAAGGAAGATCACCTCGATATACAGCTTCTTCAGGCATGGAAAGCATCTCAGGCAACTGAAAACTTGGTCCAGGTTGGGGATGACAGATTCTAGTGCCAAGACCTTCACTGTGCCCAGAGTCTGGGTGAAGCTTCGCTGGATGACAGACGAACATATATCTTCAAAACTAGTTATAATGTTGATATCAAGAAGGATAGGTATATAAGGCGATTGTTGTACCTGAAAGTTGTAGTATTTGATAGACGAGTAGCCCACCACTTTCAATTACGGTGCAGAAATGACATTGATTCTTGTTGGACCTTGTTGATCAACTACAAGTAATCTCTCAAGTGAAGGTGTGTCCTAGATGACCATTTTGTGGTCCACCTTTTGTGATCTATCGTTGCAGCACCAGCAACACACATAAATAGTGCGGAGAGTCCTGGAGGTGATGTGCAAGGTACTCGACCAATTCATCGCCTGAAGACGAAGGAACTCGAGTGCAGTACAACCACAGAGCAGGCGTTCCATGTCATCCGTTGGGATGCGGACGGCGACAAGCTCGAGGTGCTTCAGTCGTGGTAGAAAAAGAGCGGGCACATCATTAGGGGGGGATGATAGTTCATGAACTTGGCAAGGCGCAACATGGGCACGAAGCGGAGCGTGGACGTTGGCAGCAAGCTCATATGCCCATCATTATAACTTAGCTTCTCGAGCTGATCTATGGCGCGGGATGGGAACCACTCGTCAAGCTTGGCTCGCTCCTTGCCATTGGAACGGAACTTGCCCGCGATAAGGCCTTTGATTGGGCCATGGTGACTGCCGAGGATCTAGGAGAGCACATCCAAGCTTTGGCGATAGCCATGGCTGAGCCTATGGGCGTGGAGGAGGTCGACAGGGGTGCAGAGCCATAGGGTGCGCCACCGCAGGGAAACGGCGACTGTCCGCGCCTGATTTCTGATTGGGAGGAGGGATATGATGACTATCAACATATCATCGGGGAGGTTGTTGGTGAAGTCTAGGCCTGCTGGAGTCGCTTGTGGTTCTTTCTCGACCCGCCTCTGCTTGTTGGCAGCCTTGTTCTCCACCTCGTCGGCGGGGATGAGAACCTCGGTCTCCATATTTACACCGTGCTCCGGTGCTTCAGCAGCCCCGGCGTCGCCACTTCGTCCGATGGGGCGCTTCGGCAGCATCCTCGTACACTGATGGTTTCGAGGACTCAGAGCGGTGTCGAGGATGCGGGCGGAGAGAGAGGAATTGTGTGTGTGGCGAGGATGGGGGTGCGGCCGCTCGGCGGCGCCATTAATATAGACCAGTAGGAGCGAGGTAGGCGGTGGTCTAAGTCTGTCTTGCTTCCCGGTGAGAACGACTGCTTAATCTCTAGTATGCATGAAATATATGCTTAATTACAGAATTTTAGTTGCAAAAAATAGATGGTGATATTGATTTTTACTTGCATATTTTGACAAATTGCAGTGTCTCTTGGCTTAGCGCCGAAGTCTGGCTTTAATTTGCATACCGTAATCTGAACCGTTTGCGTTGAAGAGATGCACAGATCCTACGTTGAACAGCTTGTACCCTTCCCGGTGAGCTTGCACACCGGACTGCGGTCACACGCCTCCCGTTCAGTTGAGCAGCTATCCACATGGCACCTCCTATAGCCATTAAAACCAGGACACATGGAGTCACGTGAATGGTTAACCGAACACACACGATTTGAATTATACAAACGTTTGAGATATTAAAGTGGCATCTGTTTTTTTTCAAAATGCCTTTGTTGGCTATCATTATTCGAGTGCGCCTTCTCTCAAAATGGACACGAAAAATACCACAGCATGTCGGGTGCCCTTCCATGATAGCATGCCAAGTTTCATGAATTTTAGACGAGTTTCGGATTTACTAGAATTTAAAAACCAGGCATCTCAATGTTTTGCCGGCAATCAACGGTGCCGTGGTGTTTGAAATTCATTCCCATTTCTTGCATGGGACCTAAGCATGTACCCAAGGACACATATTTGATATTTCAACGAATTTATATGCACTGGAGCATGCGCATGTAGTTCAAATTTGAATTATGCACATAAATGCATTGAAAACTCAGTTAATGCATAAAAATGTCCAAACGAACGCCGAAAAATCACAAAAATTCACACAACACTCCTATTGTTCAATGTTGACACGAGAAAAAACCTTGAAACCAATAAGAGGCAATGGCTATCATTTCATCCCCAAAGGTGGGACGTTCCCTACCAAAAACCATCATGCTTGTTGTGAGAAGCTCCGGTTTGTGAGAAGCATATACCCAAGCCTGCCCCAAATGGGACAAAATTTGTACCACGACATGTTGATGCCGCTCCATGATAGCATGCCAAGTTTCATGAATTTCAGACAAGTTTTGGATTTACTAGAATTTAAAAACAAGGCATCTCAATGTTTTGCCGGCAATCAATGGTGCCCTGGTGTTTGAAATTCATTCCCGTTTCTTGTATGGGACCTAAGCATGCACCCAAGGACACAGATTTCATTTTTCAACGAATTTATATGCACTGGAGCATGCGCATGTAGTTCAAATTTGAATTATGCACATAAATGCATTGAAACTCAGTTAATGCATAAAAATGACCAAACGAACACCAAAAAATCACAAAAATTCACACAACACTCTTGTTGTTCTATGTTGACATGAGAAAAAACTTGAAAGCAATAAGAGGCAATGGATATCGTTTCATCCCCAAAGTCGGTCGTTCCCTACCGAAAACCATCATGCTTGTTGTGAGAAGGTGCGGTTTCTGAGAAGCATATACCCAAACCTGCCCCAAATGGGACAAAATTTGTACCACGACATGTTGATGCCGCTCCATGATAGCATGCCAAGTTTCATGAATTTCGGATGAGTTTTGGATTTAGTAGAATTTAAAACCAGGCATCTCACTGTTTTGCCAGCAATCAACGGTGCCCTGGTGTTTGAAATTCATTCCAATTTCTTGCATGGGACCTAAGCATGCACCCAAGGACACAGATTTGATTTTTCAACGAATTTATATGCACTGGAGCATGCGCATGTAGTTCAAATTTGAATTATGCACATAAATGCATTGAAAACTCAGTTAATGCATAAAAATGTCCAAACGAACCCTGAAAATTCACAAATATTCACACAACACTCCTGTTGTTCTATGTTGACACGAGAAAAAAACTTGAAAGCAATAAGAGGCAGTGGATATTGTTTCGTCCCCAAAGGTGGGACGTTCCCTACTGAAACCATGATGCTTGTTGTGAGAAGCTCTGGTTTGTGAGAAGCATATACCCAAACCTGCCCCAAATGGGACAAAATTTGTACCATGGCATGTTGATGCCGCTCCATGATAGCATGCAAAGTTTCATGAATTTCAGACCAGTTTTGGATTTACTAGAATTTTAAAACCAGGCATCTCACTATTTTGCCGGCAATCAACGGTGCCCTGGTGTTTGAAATTCAATCCCAGTTCTTGCATGGGACCTAAGCATGCACCTAAGGACACAGATTTGGTTTTTCAACGAATTTATATGCACTAGAGCATGCGCATGTAGTTCAAATTTGAATTGTGCACATAAATGCATTGAAAACTCAGTTAATGCATAAAAATGTCCAAATGAACCCCAAAAAATCACAAAAATTCACACAACACTCCTGTCGTTCTATGTTGACACGAGAAAAAAACTTGAAAGCAATAAGAGGCAATGGATATTGTTTCGTCCCCAAAGGTGGG
This sequence comes from Triticum urartu, assembly GCF_003073215.2. NCBI lineage: Eukaryota > Viridiplantae > Streptophyta > Magnoliopsida > Poales > Poaceae > Triticum > Triticum urartu. Next base: position 547,544,103 of record NC_053028.1, on the reverse strand, counting down.
ACGTTCCCTACCGAAAACCATCATGCTTGTTGTGAGAAGCTCCGGTTTGTGAGAAGCATATATCCAAACTTGCCCCAAATGGGACAAAATTTATACCACGGCATGTTGATGCCGCTCCATGATAGCATGCCAAGTTTCATGAATTTCAGACGAGTTTTGGATTTACTAGAATTTAAAAACTAGGCATCTCACTGTTTTGCCGGCAATCAACGGTGCCATGGTGTTTGAAATTCATTCCCATTTGTTGCATGGGACCTAAGCATGCACCCAAGGACAAAGATTTGATATTTCAACGAATTTATATGCACTGGAGCATGTGCATGTAGTTCAAATTTGAATTATGCACATAAATGCATTGAAAACTCAATGCATAAAAATGTAATTCAAACCAAGAGCAAAAATCAAGTAGATCCCACACAGCTTATTATAACCAACCGTGTGAGATGCAGCACAAAATATCTTTGGACCATGTCTGAATAAGGAACCATGTCTGATGACACTTTGCGCGCCAGTTTTTGGCTGAAGCGATTCCAAATTTTCGGCTTCCGCAGAAATATCTACCTCCCCGCCCCCTCCCCCTTACCAAAAGCCACATTTCCCCCTTTCCGCCTTCCTTTCCAAGTTGAAACCTTCACTCCTTGATTGCTGCGCCACCGCCTGCTCGCTGGCGACCCTCCTTCACGCTGCTCGGCCTAGCCTATCCAGGCAGGTAATCCACACCCGACCCCCATCCTCCTCCTTCCACAACGCACATGCCCCGACCGCCGGCGCGAGCGTGGAACCTTCCACCCGAATCACCGACCCCTCCACCAAATAAGCACCGGCCGAAGCCATGGTGCATGCAGTATAGCCAAGACCTCAAGGAGCATTTGGCAGAGGAGAAGCAAATCACGACCGCACATGCAGATGAGGTCACGATGGCTGCCATTCGTGCCGACCCCCAGATCTTGGAGGAGGACCTTGCCGTCGAGGCCACCGTTGACACCTCGCACGCTAACGCGCGATGCGGTTGGCTACTTTAAACGACAGTTCGTGGCATTTTCTCGAGGCCACCGTCGGTGCCTTCGACAAAGACTACGAGGTGTTTTCTCAGCATGCACGTGCTTACCTCATCTCAAGAGCCAGCAGGTTGGTGCCCGGAGCAGCTCAGGAAACTCACCACTACAACGAGGGCACCCACGATGCGGAGGCCTTGCCCTCTTCCATGTCCAAGGAGCCAATCGTCATCGATATCTCCGACAATAAGTAGCTTGTCATATTAGCTCACTATAACGACCCATGTTCAGTTTGCTAGCTACTGCCTTTCCTTAACAAATTCTAGTGAATTGTGCTATCTACTTTTACCATGCAATCTTCTGCTATAGTATATATGTTCTATATGTCATGCAATGTGGTGTTCAATTAACTGCTTGGTTCAATTCTGCAAAGGTGATGTTCAATTCTTCAGGGTGCAATATTTCCAAGTTGTTAAGCACGCATTGTTTGGTTAACTGTCTGATCTTCTATTAGGAGTATGTTATATTGTTCAATTGGTGTTTACTTAACTGCTTGGTTCATTTGTTGTGGCTTGGTTCACTTGTTGTGGTGTTTAGTTAACTGCTTGGTTCAATTCTGGAATGCGATGTTCAATTGTTGTGGCTGCATTCTGTTATTGTATACCATGTGAGGAATAAATCTAATTTGGCTGTACTAAATACATGAGAAACAAATACAATTGCTATATTTCCAAGTTGTTAAGCATGCTTGGTTTGGTTAACTGTCTGATCTTCTATTAGGAGTATGTTATATTATGCAATGTGGTGCTCAGCTAACGTTTGGTTCATTTTTTGTGGTGTTTAGTTAACTGCTTGGTTCAATTCTGCAATGCGATGTTCAATTGTTGTGGTTGCATTCTGTTATTGTATACCATGTGAGGAATAAATCAGATTTGCCTACACTTAATACATGAGAAACATATACAAGTGCTATATTTCCTAGTTCTTAATCAAGCTTGGTTTGGATAAATGGTTTTTCCATGTGGCTTGAATTAGTCTGATGAATCTGCAATGTGCTTATTTATCATCAACATATTTTACTGATAGCATGCGAACCCTTACTAAACCTGATGACTAACTACCTTATATATGTTCCAGGGAAACAATGGGAAGCACTAAGGTTTACAAGATGGTACTAACTATTATACCTTGCCTTTTTGTATTCCTTTGCCCCATTTCCAATATAGAGAAGATATTTATGCACATCCTTGTTTTCAGGCTTCACTGATGATTACCTATCAAACCACCTCTGTGGCCAGGAGGCGAGGAAAGTTTTCATACAACACCCACGGTTCAATATTGAAATGTTCTTGAAGAGGTCGAAGGATGGACGGTCAATCATCCACAGGCACTGGCCTAAAGTTGCAAAGACCTTCAACATGAATGAAGGGTCAATATTCGCCTTCTGCTTTAGCAGTTTTCCAAATGAGATGCATCTCTCTATGTACCATCTAAGATGCTAATTTTGAAAGGTTTTAGATGTTGCATGTGAAACTTGTTGCTGGTGTAGTTGTGTAATGGGGTAGCTGAGTGCTGAAGCTATATTATGTTGTACTCTGATGTATTTCAATTATGAAATCCATCTTCCTTAATATGGAAATGGAATATATTATGTGCTTAATATGAATGTCAATTAGATTAGTAAATGGATTATTAATAATAGGGCAATTAGCCCGCTAATTGGCCAATTAGCTTGCTAGTTGGGTTTCCCTATGGCAAACAGTTTATGATAAACCACCATGGGAGATGACCTCAGGAAACACCCACAGTTTCTAGGAATAAACCATGTTGGATCAATGAACAATCACACACGACACTCTCTTCAAAATTGTTTGCGTTACGCCACCTTGCGCAAACGTTTTCCTTGGAGCGACTGTGTGGGATTTACATACGAACGGAAACATTTAGTGGGGACTGACTGTGTGGGATGTACTTGCGACGGAAACAATTTCGCCGTATACTTGTACTTTTTTAGCTACACAGTCCGTATTTCCGTATTTGCCTGCTCGTCGGTCACACAGGACCTCATTTTGCCGAATGTGTGTGCCAGGAGGGCATATCCCCGACGGTTTCTAGGTCGTGTGGGGACCCCCCCTATCGCCCACACTCACGACAGTTCCAGATGCCATCGCGGAAAGGGGTTAAAAACCGTTTGTTTAGGACCGATGCGCACCAGTGGTTGTGCCCACCTGGTGCACGTCCCTATGATGTTTATTGCACCAAAAATTCTCAAATATTAAAAAAAATCATGTAATATTTTCAGGGCATTCTAAGAACTTTTATTTTTGGGACATTTTTTTATTGCACGGGAAATTCAGAAAACAGACAAAACATGTCATTTTATTTTATTTAACTAATAAAAATAGAGAATAAAAATAGGGATAGAAAGTAGTGCTTACTAAATTCATCAATTTCATACCGTTCAAAAATGATCCATTAATAAGGTTGATCAAGTCTTAAATCACTAAGTTACCTAAATGGGGATATGCATTTCCCCAACAATAAGCATTTCATATTTCTTTTTGACAGTAGGTAGAGGTATTTGAAAACTTCCAATAGTGATTGTCGGAGATTTTTCAATAACATTAATACCATTCACTTGGAATTGTTTCTTTGGAAAGTGCATCGTATGCTCATTGCCATTAATATGAAAGTGACCTTGCTTTTATTGCAATCAATAACAGCCCCTGCAGTATTCAAGAAGGGTCTACCAAGGATAATCGACATGTTGTCGTCCTCGGGCATCTCAAGTATAACAAAGTCACTCAAAATAGTAACATTAGCAACAACAACGGGCACACCCTCACAGATACCGATAGGTATGGCAATTGATTTGTCAGCCATTTGCAAAGATATTTCAGTAGGTGTGAGTTTATTCAAGTCAAGTCTTTTATATAGAGAAAGGCATAACACTAACACTAGCTCCTAAATCACACAAAGCAGTTTTCACATAATTCTTTTTTATAGAGCAAGGTATAGTTGGTATTCCCGGATCTCAAGTTTTTTAGGTACTCCATTTTTAAAAGTGTAATTAGCAAGCATAGTGGAGATTTCAGCTTTCGATATTTTTCTCTTATTTGTGATGATGTCTTTCATATACTTTGCATAAGGAGGCATTTTCAAGATACCAGTCAAGCAAGTACGCAAAAAGACTAGCCTCAACATTTCAACAAAGTGTTCAAATTCTTCATCATCATTCTTTTTAGTTGACTTGGGTGGAAAAGGCATAGGTTTTTGAACCCACCATTCTCTTTGTTTACCGTGTTTTCGAGCAACAAAGTCTCTTTTATCATACCTTTTATTCTTAGGTTGTGGGTTATCAAGATCAGCAGGTGGTTCTATCTCAACATCACTATCTGGTTCCTTATCATTGGTTGGTTGAGAGTATTCATGAACCTCATGATTGTCTTTTCCATTATCATTAGGTGAGCATTCATTACCAGACTGAGTTTCAGCATTTGAGATAGAAACTTCATTTTCATTATAAGGAGGTTTTTCTATTTCAGGTTCACTAGAAGTGTGCAAAGTCCTGTCATTTTCCTTTTTCTTTTTCTTTCTAGAAGGACTAGGTGCACTAGTGTTATTTCTTTGTGAATCTTGTTCTATTATTTTTGGGTGTCCCTTAGGGTAAAGTGGTTCCTAAGTCATCTTACCTCCTCTAGTTGCAACTCTAATAGCAAAGTCATTCATATTATTATTCATTTCATCAAGTAATTCTCTTTGAGATTTAGCAACTTGTTCTAACTGAGTTTGAACCATAGAAGCATGCTTTCCAACACCTCTAACATCATTTAATATTCTAAATAACAAGTCACTTAAGCGAGCAATCATATCAGAACTGTATTTCAATTGTTTCATAACATTTGCATTGAAGTGATCTTGTTTCCTAATGTAGTTTTCAAACTCATAAAGGCATTGACTAGGATGCATATTGTGAGGATTATCATTATCTTTAAACTTCATAAGAGAATTTACCTCTACCACCTTAGGAATTGGTGGTGTATTAAGCCCATGTATTTCTTCAATAGGAGGTAAATTTTTAACATCCTCAGGTTTAATACCTTTTTTTTATAGATTTCTTTGCCTCTTGCATATCTTCGGGACTGAGATATAATATACCCTCTTCTTCGGTGTGGGTTTATACGGTGGTTCAGGAATAGTCCAATCATCATAATTTTTCAATATATTATTCAATAATTCTTCAGCTTATCCAACAGTTCGTTCCCTGAAAACACAACCAGCACAACTATCTAGGAAGTCCCTAGAAGCATCAGTAGTCCATTATAGAAGATATCAAGCATTTCATTTTTCTTAAGAGGCTGATGAGGCAAAGCCTCCCCCAAGCTTGTGGAAGACTCTCTTCTTTAATTTGCACAAAGTTAAATATTTCCTGTAAGGCAGCTTGTTTCTTATGAGCAGGAAAATATTTTTCAGAGAAGTAATAAATCATATCCTGGGGACTACACACACAACCAGGAGCAAGAGTATTGTACCAAGCTTTAGCATCACCCTTTAATGAGAAAGGAAATAACTTGAGAATAAAGTAGTAGCGAGTTTTATCATCATGAGTAAAAAGGGTGGCTATATCATTCAACTTAGTAAGATGTGCCACAACAGTTTCAATTTCATAACCATGGAAAGGATCAGATTCAACCAGAGTAATTAACTCTAGGTCGACAGAGAATTCATAATCCTTATCATCAATAAAGATAGGTGAAGTAGCAAACTTAGGATCACACTTCATTTTAGCATTCAGAGATTTTTCTTTATACTTGTGTAATAATTTGTCTAGATCATCTCTATCATTGCAACCAAGAATATCTCTAGTTGCTTCTTCACTCATAACATAACCTTCCGGTACCTTAGGCAATTCATATCTAAGAACGCTAGTTCTAGCAGGTGTTTCAGGAGATTCAGTTTCAAGCTCATCATCAGATTCAACAACATCATGTTGTATAACTTTAGCAATTTGTTTATCAAGAAATTCACTAAGTGGCACATCATCATTATCAAGCAAGGTACTAGCATCATCATAAGCATCATTCATAGTAGAAGTAGCATCATCAATAACTTGCGACTTATCAGAATTGATAGCATGTGGTGGTGTTGCAAGTTTATTCATAACAGAAGGTGAATCTAAAGAAGAACTGGACGGCAGTTCCTTACCTCCCCTCGTCCTTGAGGGAAATATCTTAGTCTTTGGATCCTTCAGATTCTTCATAGTAATAATATGGTAATAATCCCAAGTGACTCAACAAATATAGCTACGCTCCCCGGCAATGGCGCCAGAAAAAAGTCTTGATAACCCACAAGTATAGGGGATCGCAACCGTTTTCGAGGGTAGAGTATTCAACCCAAATTTATAGATTCGACACAAGGGGAGCCAAAGAATATTTGAAGGTATTAGTAGCTGAGTTGTCAATTCAACCACACCTGGAGATTAATTATCTGCAACAAAGTGATCAGTAGCAAAGTAGTTTGATAGTTTTGATAGTGGTAACAGTAGCAACAGTAACAATAATAGTGATAGCAGTAATTTTGTAGCAAGTGTAACAGTGATGATAGCAGTAGTAACTTAGCAGAAACAATATGGAAAATTTTGTAGGCATTGGATCGATGACTTGTTGGATGATATTCCTCATGTGGCAGTTATAACCTAGGGCGATACGGCACTAGCTCCAGCTCAGCGATATAATGTAGGCATCTATTCTGCAAATAGTCATACATGCTTTATGAAAAGCACTTTCATGACATCTTTTGTCCTACCATCCCATGGCAGCTGTGTCCATATTGGAAACTAAGGGATATTAAGGCCTCCTTTTCATAGAGAACCGGAACAAAGCATTAACACATAGTGAATACATGAACTCCTCAAACTATGGTCATCACCAAGAGTGGGCCCGGTTGTTGTCACTCTAGGGTTGTCGGATCATAACACATAGTAGGTGACTATAACTTGCAAGATCGGATCTAGAACATGGATATAATGGTGGTAACATAAACGGTTCAGATCTGAAATCATGGCACTTGGGCCCAAAGTGACAAGCATTAATCATGGCAAAGTCATAGCAACATCAATCTAAGAACATAGTGGATACTAGGGATCAGGTCCTAACAAAACTAACTCGATTACATGATGAATCTCATCCAACTCCTCACCTACCAGCGAGCCTACGAAGGAATTACTCACTCCCGGTGGGGAGCATCATGGAATTGGCGATGGAGATGGGTTGGTGATGATGAAGAACGAAGATCTCCCTCTCCGGAGCCCCAAACAGACTCTAGATCTGCCCTCCCGAGGAAGAACAGGGCTTGGCAACAGCTCTGTCTCGTGGATCGCGATAATTCTTTCTTCCTGAATTTTTTCTCCAAAAATAGGAATTTATGGTGTCAGGGTTGAGGTCTGCGGGGCCACCAGGTGGGTACAACCCACCTGGGCACTAGGAGAGGGGGGGGCGCCCTGGTGGGTTGTGCCCACCCAGGTGCCCCTCTCCGGCAGGTCTTGGCTCCAGAAATTCTTATTATTGATATAAAAAATCCTTGCAAAGTTTCGTTCCATTCCGAGAACTTTTATTTCTGCACAAAAACAACACCATGGTAGTTCTACTGAGAACAACATCAGTCCGGGGTTAGTTTCATTCAAATCATGCAAATTAGAGTCCAAAACAAGAGGAAACGCATGGAAAAAAGTAGATACATAGGAGACGTATCACATCTCTTCGCCGAACTAGTGCACCTATACAATTTACCATTGTATTGGGTGTGTTGGGGACACAAGATACTCTTTGTTATTTGGTTCTAGGGTTGTTTGAGAGAGACCATCTTTATCCTACACCTCCCACTGATTGATAAACCTTAGGTCATCCACTTGAGGTAAATTTTCTACTGTCCTACAAAACTCTACGCTTGGAGGCCCAACATGAGCCTACAAGAAGAAGGTTGCGTAGTAGACATCAAGCTCTTTTCTAGCGCTGTTACCGGGGAGGTGAGTGCTTGAAGGTATATCTTTAGATCTTGCAATTGATTCTTTTAGTTTCTTGTTTTATCTCTAGTTTAGTCTATAAAATAAAACTACAAAAAATGGAATTGAGGTTGCCTCATATGCTTCATCTATTTAATGTCTTTCGTGAAAATGATGGAAATGAAAATCGTGCCAAAGTGTTAGAAGGGGAAGTCAATAAAATGTTTGGCACTAAATATTTGAATGATGAGCATGATTTCAATGTTGTTAGTATGAATTGTTTGAATATCCATGATGCTAATGATATTCAAAGCCATAAGCTTGGGGATGCTATGTTTGATGAAGATTATATTTTTTGTCCCCCAAGTTTTGATGAGAAAATTTATTATGATGATAGCATGCCTCCTATTTATGATGATTATATCAATGAAAGTGGGTTTGGAAGAGTGTCAACTTTAGATAATAATTATCCCATTAGTTTGGAGAGTTTTGAATCTTATTACAATATTGATAAAAGTGGATTTGGAGAGGTCTTGACTTTATTTAATGATGATTCCTCTATTTCGGAAGAGGTTTCAATTGATTATGAGAACAAAGTTGCTATCTATGATGATTATTGTGATGACATGTATGCTATAAAGTGAAATGATATCCATGAAACTTGTCATCATGATTTTAATTTTCAATTAGATTATGCCTCACATGATAGTTATTTTGTTGAATTTGCTCCCACTATTGTGAATGAGAAGGATTTTGCTTATGTGGTGAGTAGTAAAATTTCTATGCTTGTGGATCATGAAAAGAATGCTTTATGTGATAATTATATTGTTGAATTCATTCATGATGCTACTTAAAATTATTATGAGAGAGGAACATATGCTTTTACATATTGCAATAATATCAAGTTTCCTCTCTATGTGTTGAAAGTCTTGAAGTCATGCTTGTTTTGCCTTCCTATGCTAGTTAATTTTTGTTCCCATAAATTGTTTGCTCACAAAATTCCTATGCATAGGAAGTGGGTTAGACTTAAATGTGCTAGCCATATGCCTCATTATGCTCCCGTTATGTTTCAATTCTTATCTTTTATGTGAGCATCATTGAAATCATCATGCTTAGCTAGGAAGGCATTAAAGAAAAGCGCTTGTTGGGAGACAACCCAATTCTTACCCCTACTATTTTTGTGTGTTCACATGATTATGCCACTGTAATAATCATGTTTTATAGCTTTTGTTTCAATAAAGTGCCAAGTAGGACCTTTGGGATGGTCTATGGTGATAGTTGATTTGATCTTACTGAAAAATAGAAACTTTTGTGCCCAGTAAAATAATTTTAATTTTTTACAGGAGAGTGATAAAATACTAATTCTTTAGGAACAAGATTGATATATGAATTTGCTAGAGAGTCCTAAGTGTTCAGAATTTTTGGAGTTACAGAAGTATGCAAAGTTTCCAGATTACTACAGACTGTTCTGTTTTTGACGGATTCTATTTTTATTGTGTTCTTTGCTTATTTTGATGAATCTATGGGTAGTATCGGAGTGTATGAACCATGGAAAAGTTAGAATATGGTAGATATAACACCAATATGAATTTAGAATGAGTTCACAACAGTACCTAAGTGGTGATTTACTTTATTATACTAATGTAGCTTACAAGTTTTCTGGTGAGTTTTGTGTTGTGAAATATTCAAGTTTTGGGTGAAGTTTCGATGGACTACGGAATAAGGAGTGGCAAGAGACTAATATTGGGTATGCCCAAGGCACCCCAAGGTAATATTCAAGGACAACCAAGAATCTAAGCTTGGGGATGCCTCGGATGGCATCCCCTCTTTCGTCTTTGTTCATCGGTAACCTTACTTCGAGCTATATTTTTATTTACCACATGATATGTGTTTTGCTTGGAGCGTCATTTTATTTTATTAGGATTTACTTGCTGTTTGAATAATATCCCAAGATCTGAATTTTTTAAAATGGTAGAGAGTCTTCACATAGTTACATAATTATTCGACTACTCATTGATCTTCACCTATATCTTTTGGAGTAGTTTGTCATTTACTCTAGTGCTTCACTTATATCTTTTTAGAGCATGAAGGTGGTTTCTATTTTGAAGAAATTGATGAACTCTCATGATTCACTTATATTATTTTGAGAGTCTTTAAACAACATGGTAATTTCCTTATGTTATGAATTTAGTCCTAATATGATGGGCATCGAAGAGGGATATAATGAAAACTTTCATATAAAGTGTATTGAATACTATGAGAAGTTTGATTCCTTATGATTGTTTTGAGATATGAGGATGGTGACATTAGAGTCATGCTAGTGAGTAATTGTGGATTGTAGAAATACTTGTGTTGAAGTTTGTGATTCCCGTAGCATGCACGTATGGTGAACCGTTATGTAACAAAGTTGGAGCATGAGGTATTTAATGATTGTCTTCCTTATGAGTGGCGGTCGGGGACGAGTGATGGTCTTTTCCTACCAATCTACCCCCCTAGAAGCATGCACGTAGTACTTTGTTTCGATGACTAATAGATTTTTGCAATAAGTATGTGAGTTATTTATGACTAATGTTGAGTCCATGGATTATACGCACTCTCACCCTTCCACCATTGATAGCCTCTCTAGTACCACACAACTTTCACCGGTACCTTACACCCATCATATACCTTCCTCAAAACAGCCACCATACCTACCTATTATGGCATTTCCATAGCCATTCCGAGATATATTGCCATGCAACTTCCACTGTTCCGTTTATTATGACACACTTCATCATTGTCATATTGCTTTGCATGATCATGTAGTTGGTGTAGTATTTGTGGCAAGGCCACCGTTCATATTCTTTTTATACATATCACTCTTGATCATTGCACATCCCGGTACACTATCGGAGGCATTCATATAGAGTCATATTTTGTTCTAGTATCGAGTTGTAATTCTTGAGTTGTAAGTAAATAAAAGTGTGATGATCTTCATTATTAGATCATTGCCCCATGTGAGGAAAAATAAAAGAGGCCAAAGAAGCCAACAACCAAAAAAAGAGGCCAAAGAAGCCAACAACAAAAAAGATGCCAAAGAAGCCAGTTAAAAATGAGAGAAAATAGAGAAGGTGCAATGTTACTATCCTTTTTCCACACTTGTGCTTCAAAGTAGCACCATGATCTTCATGATAGAGAGTGTCCTATGTTGTCACTTTCATATACTAGTGGGAGTTTTTCATTATAGAACTTGGCTTGTATATTCCAACGGCGGGCTTCCTCAAACTGCCCTAGGTCTTCGTGAGCAAGCATGTTGGATGCACACTGATATATCTCCAACGTATCTATAATTTTTGATTGCTCCATGCTATTTTATTATCTATTTTTGAATGTTAATGGGCTTTATTTTACACTTTTATATCATTTTTGGGACTAACCTACTAACCGGAGGCCCAACCCAAACTGCTGTTTTTTTGCCTATTTTAGAGTTTCGTCCAAAAGGAATATCAAATGGAGTCCAAACGGAATGAAACCTTTGGGAACGTGATTTTCTCAACAAACATGATCCAGGAGACTTGGTGTGGGCGTCAAGAAACAATCGAGGAGGCCACAAGGGAGGGGGGGCGCCTACCCCCTGGGCGCGCCCTCCACCCTTGTGGGCCCCTCGTTGCTCCACCGACGTACTTCTTCCTCCTATATATATCCACGTACCCCCCAAATATCCAGGAGCACCCCGAAAACCTAATTCCACCGCCGCAACCTTCTGTACCCGAGAGATCCCATCTCGGGGCCTTTCCGGAGCTCCGCCGGAGGGGGCATTGATCATGGAGTGCCTCTACATCATCTCCATGGCCTCTCCGGTGATGTGTGAGTAGTTTAGTTCAGACCTTCGGGTCCATAGCTAGTAGCTGGATGGCTTCTTCTCTCTCTTTGGATCTCAATACAAAGTTCTCCTTGATCTTCTTGGAGATCTATTCGATGTAATCTTCTCTTGCAGTGTGTTTGTCGAGATCCGATGAATTGTGGGTTTATGATCAAGTTTATCTATAAACAATATTTGATTCTTCTCTGAATTCTTTTATGTATTATTGGTTTATCTTTGCAAGTCTATTCGAATTATTAGTTTGGTTTGGCCTACTACATTGATCTTTCTTGCAATGGGAGAAGTGCTTAGCTTTTGGTTCAATCTTGCGGTGCTCGATCCCAGTGACAGAAAGGGAAACGACACGTATTGTATTGTTGCCATCGAGGATAAAAAGATGGGGTTTATATCATATTTCATGAGTTTATCCCTCTACATCATGTCATCTTACTTAAAGCATTACTCTGTTCTTATGAACTTAATACTCTAGATGCATGCTGGATAGCGATCGATGTGTGGAGTAATAGTAGTAGATGCAGAATCGTTTCGGTCTACTTGTCGCAGACGTGATGCCTATATACATGATTATACCTAGATATTCTCATAACTATGCTCAATTCTATCAATTGCCCGACAGTAATTCGTTTACCCACCGTAATACTTATGCTCTTGAGAGAAGCCACTAGTGAAACCTATGGCCCCGGGTCTATCTTCCATCATATTAATCTTCCAACACTTAGCTATTTCTATTGCCGTTTATTTTACTTTGCATCTTTATTTCTCTTTATCATAAAAATACCAAAAATATTATCTATCTATCAGATCTCACTCTCGTAAGTGACTGTGAAGCGATTGACAACCCCTTTATCGTGTTGGTTGCGAGGTTCTTATTTGTTTGTGTAGGTGCGTGGGACTCGAGCGTGATCTCCTACTGGATTGATACCTTGGTTCTCAAAAACTTAGGGAAATACTTACGCTACTTTACTACATCACCCTTTCCTCTTCAAGGGAAAACCAACGCAGTGCTCAAGAGGTAGCAAGAAGGATTTCTGGCGCCGTTGCCTGGGAGTTTCGCGCCAAGTCAAGTCAAGATTTGACTCCCGACAACGAGCTATTTCTGGCACCGTTGCAGGAGAGTCTACGCACAAGTCAAGACATACCAAGTACCCATCACGAACTCTTATCCCTCGCATTACATTATTTTCCATTTGCCTCTCATTTTCCTCTCCCCCACTTCACCCTTGCCATTTTATTCACCCTCTATTTTTCCGTTCGCCTCTTTTTCGCTTACTTCTTGTTTGCTCGTGTGTTGGATTGCTTGCTTGTCACGATGGCTCGAGATAATACTAAATTATGTGACTTTACCAATACCAACAACAATGATTTTCTTAGCACTCCAATTGCTCCTCTTACCGATGCTGAATCTTGTGAAATTAATGCTGCTTTGTTGAATCTTGTCATGAAAGATCAATTCGCCGGCCTTCCTAGTGAAGATGCCGCTACCCATCTAAATAGCTTTGTTGATTTGTGTGATATGCAAAATAAGAAATATGTGGACAATGATATTGTTAAATTGAAGCTATTTCCTTTTTCCCTTAGAGATCGTGCTAAAGCTTGGTTTTTGTCTTTGCCTAAAAATAGTATTGATTCATGGAATAAGTGCAAAGATGCTTTTATCTCTAAGTATTTTCCTCCCGCTAAGATCATCTCTCTTAGAAACGACATTATGAATTTTAAGCAACTTGATCATGAACCTGTTGCACAATCTTGGGAGAGGATGAAATTAATGACACGTAATTGCCCTACACATGGTTTGAATCTTTGGATGATTATACAAAAATTTTATGCCGGATTGAATTTTGCTTCTAGAAATCTTTTAGATTCGGCCGCGGGAGGCACTTTTATGGAAATCACTTTAGGTGAAGCTACTAAACTCCTAGACAATATTATGGTTAATTATTCTCAATGGCACACTGAAAGATCTACTAGTAAAAAAAGTGCATGCGATAGAAGAAATTAATGTTTTGAGTGGAAAGATGGATGAACTTATGAAATTGTTTGCTAATAAGAGTGTTCCCTCTGATCCTAATGATGTGCCTTTGTCTACCTTGATTGAGAATAATAATCAATCTATGGATGTGAATTTTGTTGGTAGGAACAATTTTGGTAAAAACGCATATAGAGGTAATTTTAATTCTAGGCCGTTTCCTAGTAATTCCTCTGATAATTATGGTAATTCCTACAACAATTCTTTTGGAAATTTAAATAAGATGCCCTCTGAATTTGAGACTAGTGTTAAGGAGTTTATGAATTCGCAAAAGAATTTAAATGCTTTGCTTGAAGAAAAATTGTTTAAGGTTGATGAATTGGCTTGGAACGTTGATAGAATTTCTCTTGATGTTGATTCTTTGAAACTTAGATCTATTCCACCTAAGCATGATATCAATGAGTCTCTCAAGGCCATGATAATTTCCATTGATGAGTGCAAAGAAAGAACCACTAGGATGCGTGCTAACAAAGATTTCTTTGTGAAAGCGTGTTCTTCTAGTTTTCATGATAATAAAGATGAAGATCTAAAAGTGATTGATGTGTCTCCTATTAAATCTTTGTTTTGCAATATGAATCTTGATAATGATGGGACTGAAGATGAGCCACCTTTACCAAGAAGGCGTTCCAAAAATTCGGGGTTTTTAGATCTTGATGCAAAATTTGGTAAATGTGGGATTGAAGAGATTAAAGCTTTAGATAGCAATGAACCCACTATCTTGGATTTCAAGGAATTTAATTATGATAATTTCTCTTTGATAGATTGTATTTCCTTGTTGCAATCCGTGCTAAATTCTCCTCATGATTATAGTCAAAATAAAGCTTTTACTAAACATATCGTTGATGCTTTGATGCAATCTTATGAAGAAAAACTTGAGTTGGAAGTTTCTATCCCTAAAAAACTTTATGATGAGTGGGAACCTACAGTAAAAATTAAAATTAAAAATCATGAGTGCTATGCTTTGTGTGATTTGGGTGCTAGTGTTTCCACGATTCCAAAAACTTTGTGTGATTTGCTAGGTTTCCGTGATTTTGATTATTATTCTTTAAACTTGCACCTTGCGGATTCCACTATTAAGAAACCTATGGGAAGATTAGAAGATGTTCTTATTGTTGCAAATAGGAACTATGTGCCTGTAGATTTCATTGTTCTTGATATAGATTGCAATCCTTCATGTCCTATTATTCTTGGTAGACCTTTCCTTAGAACAATTGGTGCAATTATTGATATGAAGGAAGGGAATATTAAATTCCTATTTCCATTAAGGAAAGGCATGGAAAACTTTCCTAGAAAGAAAATTAAATTACCATATGAATCTATTATGAGAGCCACTTATGGATTGCATACCAAAGATGGCAATACCTAGATCTATCCTTGCTTTTATGCCTAGCTAGGGGCGTTAAACGATAGCGCTTGTTGGGAGGAAACCCAATTTTATTTTTATTCCTTGCTTTTTTCTGCTGTTTAGTAATAAATAATTTATCTAGCCTATGTTTTGGTTTTGTTTTTTGTGTTTAATTAGTGTTTGTGCCAAGTAGAACCGTTGGGAAGAGTTGGGGAAAGTCTTTTTGATCTTGCTGTAAAAACAGAAACTTTAGCGCTCACGAGAATTGCTGCAAATTTTATTTGGAAGGTGATATTTAGTTAATTATTTTTGCATATGATTAATAGATAAATTCCTCACGTCTACCAATTTATTTTATAATTTTTAGGATTCCAGAAGTTTGCGTTAGATACATATTACTATAGACTGTTCTGTTTTTGACAGCTTCTGTTTTTCGTGTCTTGTTTGCTTATTTTGATGAATCTATGGCTAGTAAAAGATCTTATAAACCATAGAGAAGTTGGAATACAGTAGGTTTAACACCAATATAAATAAATAATGAGTTCATTACATTACCTTGAAGTGGTGTTTTGTTTTCTTTCGTTAACGGAGCTCACGAGATTTTCTATTTAAGTTTTGTGTTGTGAAGTTTTCAAGTTTTGGGTAAAGATTTGATGGATTATGGAACAAGGAGTGGAAAGAGCCTAAGCTTGGGGATGCCCATGGAACCTCAAGTTAAAATTCAAGGACACCAAAAAGCCTAAGCTTGGGGATGCCCTGGAAGGCATCCCCTCTTTCGTCTTCGTCTATCGGTAACTTTACTTGGAGCTATATTTTTATTCACCACATGATATGTGTTTTGCTTCGAGCGTCTTGTATGATTTTAGTCTTAGCTTTTTAGTTTACCACAATCATCCTTGCTTTACACACCTTTTGAGAGAGACTCACATGATTTTAAATTTATTAGAATACTCTATGTGCTTCACTTATATCTTTTGAGCTATATGGTTTTTGCTCTAGTTCTTCACTTATATCTTTTAGAGCACGGTGGTGGACTTGTTTTATAGAAACTAGTGTTCTCTCATGCTTCACTTATACTATTTTGAGAGTCCTTTAGACAACATGGAAATTTTCTTTTATGAATAATATAAAAACTTTCATAGAAGTGCATTGAATACTATGAGAAGTTTGATACTTGATAATTGTTTTGAGATATGGAGATGGTGATATTAGAGTCATGCTAGTTGAGTAGTTGTGAATTTGAGAAATACTTGTGTTCAAGTTTGTGATTCCCGTAGCATGCACGTATGGTGAACCTTTATGTGATGAAGTCAGAGCATGATTTATTTATTGATTGTCTTCCTTATGAGCGGCGGTCGGGGACGAGCGATGGTCTTTTCATACCAATATATCCCCCTAGGAGCATGCGCCTAATACTTTGTTTTGATAACTAATAGATTTTTGCAATAAGTATGTGAGTTCTTTATGACTAATGTTGAGTCCATGGATTATACGCACTCTCACCCTTCCACCATTGCTAGCCTCTCTAGTATCGCCGGTGCCTTAAACCCACCATATACTTTCCTCAAAACAGCCACCATACCTACCTATTTTGGCATTTCCATAGCCATCCTGAGATATATTGCCATGCAACTTTCCACCGTTCCGTTATTATGACACGCTTCATCATTGTCATATTGCTTGCATGATCATGTAGTTGACATCGTATTTGTGGCAAAGCCACCGTTCATAATTCTTCATACATTTCACTCATGCATCATTGCACATCCCGGTACACCGCCGGAGGCATTCACATAGAGTCATATTTTGTTCTAAGTATTGAGTTGTAATTCTTGAGTTGTAAGTAAATAAAAGTGTGATGATCATCATTATTAGAGCATTGTCCCAGTGAGTAAAGGATGATGGAGACTATGATTCCCCCACAAGTCGGGATGAGACTCCGGACAAAAAAAAGAGGCCATAAAAAAAGAAGGCCCAAATAAAAAAATGAGAGAAAAAGAGAGAAGGGACAATGCTACTATCCTTTTTCCACACTTGTGCTTCAAAGTAGCACCATGATCTTCATGATAGAGAGTCCCCTATGATATCACTTAAATATACTAGTGGGAATTTTTCCTTATAGAACTTGGCTTGTATATTCCAATGATGAGCTTCCTCAAAATGCCCTAGGTCTTCATGAGCAAGCGAGTTGGATGCACACCCACTTAGTTTCTTTTGTTGAGCTTTCACATACTTATAGCTCTAGTGCATCCGTTGCACGGCAATCCCTACTCACTCACATTGATATCTATTGATGGGCATCTCCATAGCCCGTTGATACGCCTAGTTGATGTGAGACTATCTTCTCCTTTTTTTGTCTTCTCCACAACCACCATTCTATTCCACATATAGTGCTATATCCATGGCTCACGCTCATATATTGTGTGAAGATTGAATAAGTTTGAGAACATCAAAAGTATGAAACAATTGCTTGGCTTGTCATCGGGGTTGTGCATGATTTAAATATTTTGTGTGGTGAAGATACAGCATAGCCAGACTATATTATTTTGTAGGGATAACTTTATTTGGCCATGTTATTTTGAGAAGACATAATTGCTTAGTTAGTATGCCTGAAGTATTATTATTTCTATGTCAATATTAAACTTTTGTCTTGAATCTTTCGGATCTGAACATTCATGCCACAATAAAGAAAAATTACATTGAGAAATATGTTAGAAAGCATTCCACATAAAAAAGTCTTCTTTTATCATTTACCTACTCGAGGACGAGCATGACTTAAGCTTGGGGATGCTTGATACGTCTGCAACATATCTATAATTTTTGATTGCTCCATGCTATTATATTATCTATTTTGGATGTTAGTGGGCTTTATTTTACACTTTTATATCATTTTTGGGACTAACCTACTAACCGGAGGCCCAACCCAAATTGCTGTTTTTTTGCCTATTTTAGAGTTTAATCGAAAAGGAATATCAAACGGAGTCCAAATGGAATGAAACGTTCGGGAACGTGATTTTCTCAACAAACGTGATCCGGGAGACTTGGAGTGGGCGTCAAGAAACAATCGAGGAGGCCACGAGGCAGGGGGGCACGCCTACCCCCTTGGCGCGCCCTCCACCCTTGTGGGCCCCTCGTTGCTCCACCGACGTACTTCTTCCTCCTATAGATATCCACATACCCCCCAAACATCCAGGAGCACCACGAAAACCTAATTCCACCGCTGCAACCTTCTGTACCCGAGAGATCCCATCTCGGGGCCTTTTCCGGAGCTCCGTCGGAGGGGGCATTGATCACGGAGGGCCTCTACATCAACTCCATGGCCTCTCCAGTGATGTGTGAGTAGTTTACTTCAAACCTTCGGGTCCATAGCTAGTAGCTAGATGGCTTCATCTCTCTCTTTGGATCCCAATACAAAGTTCTCCTCGATCTTCTTGGAGATCTATTCGATGTAATCTTATTTTGCGGTGTGTTTGTCGAGATCCGATAAATTGTGGGTTTATGATCAAGTTTATCTATGAACAATATTTTCTTCTTCTCTGAATTCTTTTATGTATTATTGGTTTATCTTTGCAAGTCTCTTCAAATTATCAGTTTGGTTTGGCCTACTAGATTGATCTTTCTTGCAATGGGAGAAGTGCTTAGCTTTGGGTTCAATCTTGCGGTGCTCGATCCCAGTGACAGAAAGGGAAACGACACGTATTGTATTGTTGCTATCGAGGATAAAAAAAGGGGGTTATATCATATTGCATGAGTTTATCCCTCTACATCATGTCATCTTACTTAAAGCATTACTCTGTTCTTATGAACTTAATACTCTAGATGCATGCTGGATAGTGGTCGATGTGTGGAGTAATAGTAGTAGATGCAGAATCATTTCGGTCTACTTGTCGCGAACGTGATGCCTATATACATGATCATACCTAGATATTCTCATAGCTATGCTCAATTGTATCAATTGCTCGGCAGTAATTCTTTTACCCACCGTAATACTTATGCTCTTGAGAGAAGCCACTAGTGAAACCTATGGCCGCCGGGTCTATCCTCCATCATATTAATCTTCCAACACTTAGCTATTTCTATTGCCATTTATTTTACTTTGCATCTTTATTTCTCTTTATCATAAAAATACCAAAAAATATCATCTTATCATATCTATCAGATCTCACTCTCGTAAGTGACCGTGAAGGGATTGACAACCCCTTTATCACGTTGGTTGCGAGGTTCTTATTTGTTTGTGTAGGTGCGTGGGACTCGAGCGTGATCTCCTACTGGATTGATACCTTGGTTCTCAAAAACTGAGGGAAATACTTACGCTACTTTACTGCATCACCCTTTCCTCTTCAAGGGAAAACCAACGCAGTGCTCAAGAGGTAGCACACACCCACTTAGTTTCTTTTCGAGCTTTCATAAACTTATAGCTCTAGTCCATCCATTGCATGGCAATCCCTACTCACTCACATTGATATCTATTGATGGGCATCTCCATAGCCCGTTGATACGCCTGGTTGATGTGAGACTAATACGTCTCCAACGTATCTATAATTTATGAAGTATTCATGATAATATATTATCATTCTTGGATGTTTTACAATCATTCTATAGCAACTTTATATCATTTTTGGGACTAACTTATTGATCTAGTGCCCAGTGCCAGTTGCTGCTTTTGCTTGTTTTTTACATGGCAGGAAATCAATATCAAACAGAGTCCAAACACCGTGAAACTTTTTGTGGATTTTTTATGGACCAGAAGACATCCAATGGGCCAAAGCGGCACCTGGGGGGGGTGCCCCGAGGGGTGCAAAACCCACCAGGGCGCTCCCAGGTGGGTTGTGCCCACCTCTGTGGCCTCCCGCACCCCCTGTTTGCACTATTAATCACCAAATATTCCAAAAACCCTCGGGGTTAACCTAGATCAGAAGTTCCTCCAACGCAAGGCTCTGTAGCCACTGAAAACCAACCTAGACCCCATTCCGGCAACCTGGGGGAGGGGGGAATCATCACTAGTGGCCATCTTCATCATCCCGGCGGCCACCACCATGAGGAGGGAGTATTCCACCCTCGGGGCTTAGGGTCTGTCCTAGTAGCTCTGTGTTTAATCTTTCTCTCTCGTGTTCTTGAGATGTGAGGATCTTGATGTATCGCGGGTGTCATGGACTTGACACGGCAGATGTCCTAGTGCAAGGACTTTGTCGTGGAGCCGTCACAACTAGGTTAGCTTGAAGGGGTTAAATGGGACAAAGGACATGAAGAGTTTACCCAGGTTCGGCCCCTCTCAATGAGGTAAAAGCCTACTCCTGCTTTGTGTTGTATTGTTAGGGTTTCGATTACCAGGGAGCGAATACACTTGACCTAGCTCTCGGTTGTTTGTTTCTTGAGTTAACCTGCCGCCGGGCCACCCCTTTATATAAACAGGTTCATGTCGGCGGCTTACAGAGTCCCTGCTGGCTCATACACAATGTGTCCGGCTCGGTGACTAACTAAGTTTGCCTTACAGTACGAGTTATACATGTGGCGGTTCATCCTCTTGGGCCTCAAGTCGCCTCTGGGTCTTGGGTCGTTAATGGGCTTGCTATGACCCGCCATCTTCATTGATAAGTTGCCAGTGGTATGACCCGGCCCCTCCTGGGCAGTTCATACCCAGTAGTTGTATCCCCAACATTATGCCTGAGGTTGATCTGAACTTGTTCACATCAATCTTCAACACCTAACTTGTCAAATCTTGCATTGTCCTTTTAACAAATGTGCTGTAAGCCGCCGTGACATCAGCTCATAAAATTTTCTTAACCCACCATGACATCATTTTGTATTAATATCGCACGAGACCCAGAACATCTTTAACTGATCCTTATCTTAATGATCATCTGAAAATCGAGGTGTCCATATAGCCACATGATGATTTCGGCTTCCTCGATTCCCGCGCATGCACTACAAAAAAATACACTTCCGTGATGATACGTGTTTGTCACAGTAGGTCACGTTTTGTGTCATGAATGTACATCCATGACGATTTCATGACAAAATCAATATAGTCATACCTGTGCTGTCCTAGAAGTGTTCCATGAAATTACCAAAATTATCATCACGGAAGTGTCCATTTCCATGACGATAAATCGCGTGTCATAGAGGTGCTTTCGTCAAGGGTGACTGACACATGGCATCCACTGCAGCGGGTCGCTGTTAAGCTATCGGGTCCAGTTTTGGATCCGATAACCCGTTAATAGCCCAGACCTATGAGGATTTTCCATGTGTAAAATTATCATTGGCTGGAGGAAACACGTGTTGGCTCACCGTTGGGACAGATGTCATCCATTTATTAGATAGGAGGCGCCTATTATAATTGACACGTGGCACGACCCAACAATGGCCCATTCTGGTGAAAAGGCCAGTCCATTTGACTTGGTAAAAAGGGAATGGGCAGGCCCATGGAAAGCCTGTTAACGGCATGTTCGTATACAGCCCATTTACGACCCGCTAACTCACGACCCGTTACGGCCTATTGGAATTATGCCGAGTAGCTTCATCTGGGCCGTCCAATATGATTCCAGCTTATTGTATCTTCCGGCCCATGTATGGCCCATGATGTCTTTCGGGCCATACGAGGCCATTTGTAACTCTTGGCCCATTAACGGCCCGTGGTGAATCTGGCCCGCAATGAACAGTGTACCGCTTCATAGCCACTATTGGCCCATTATTCCATTGGGCCGTTTCCAACCTGTGTTATCTTTTGGCCTTCTCAGGGCCCATTTATTATTGGGCTTATTTCCAGCATTTAGTTACTTATGGCCCGTTACTGGCCTTTTCTGCTTGTGGGCCAAATTCAGCCCGTGGTTATAATCGGCCCGTTTGCGGCTTGTTAATCAGTTGGCCCGTTTTCATAGCGTCATCAAATACGGCCGATTAACGACGGTCCGTTATGGTCGGCCCATGAACGAACGATTCCAAATCTAGCCCGTTTACGGCCCATAATGCGGTCTGTTATTGGCCCATGTTTGGCCTATCGATCATACGGCCCGTAGAAGGCCCATTGATGCTACAACCCGTAGAAGGCCCATTGATGCTACGACCCGTAGAAGGCCCATTGTTTCTATGGCCCTTAGAAGGCCCATTGTTTCTATGACCCGTAGGAGTCCCATGGTAACTATAGTAAATATGTAGCCCATGGTTATTGTGGCCTAGTTTTAAAAAATAGGTTATTGCAGCCACTAGCAAACCACGAAAAAAGAACTACACTGACTACAAGAAAACAAATAAACAAGACAACAAGGAAATAAATAAGCAAGCAACTTACGCTAGGCTATCATGGCTATTACACATATTACACCCACTGGGCATCAAAGTTCGCCACCAGTGCAAATATAGGGAACAAAGTAGCATATCATATACACTGGTTGTCAAAGTTGGTGACCAGTGCAAATAAACGACGCATCAAAACAAGTCTAGAACTGAAACCACTTCAGAAGAGCTCAAGAAACAATATCCTGGGTACCCATAATGCTGGCAAGATGCTTAGCAAGCTTATTAAATTTCTCTTGTTTGGCGCTTAAATCCTCCAGCGCTTGCTGTTGCACTAGAAAGAGGTTCACGCACGGCGCACGTACTCCCATCTCTTTCCCAACCACACTCGCGCGGGTACACGGTGGAGCTCATTTTTGTACGAAAAGGCAGCCCATGTGGTAATTTGACACATGTACTGGTTGTCCACTTGATGGAGGATCGTCTACCACGGGTGAACAAACAAATTGCGACTTGATGTGTTATGTTAAAAAAGAGACATACCATGTGGGGCCTACCTTAGAGGCAAGGCTCTATACACTCGAGATGCTCTGTATGTATTACTACTTTTGATGTGTCCCATCAACTCACAGAATGAGGAGAAGCTTGCTTAGTATGCCGTCTCCCCCGCTCACGGGCGCGGTGGCTCGCAGGACGAGGTGAAGCTTGCTTACTACTACGCCCGCTCCCTCGCCCACGCGTGCGGTGGCTCGCAGGACGAGGAGAAAATTTTTACTACTCCCTTCGTTTACTCCTCATGCCTACCTTGGTTAGAGAGATTATCATATTGTTTGGAATATATGTCCTTTAGTAGATTTCAATATGAACTACTTCACTAGTACATACTCCAAACACTGATGTATATAGACATATTTTAGAGTGTAGATTCACTCATTTTGCTCCGTATGTAGTCCATATTGAAACAAACGTAATAGTACACACTCTCCATCGCCCCTCGACCCTCGCCCACGTGGTGGACGTGCAACAATTCATTCGGTCTCATATAGCCAGAATGATATATACTGCAGTACCATTATTGCTCAACTTCCTGAAGAGGCAAAGAGCCAATCGCAAGGTTAATATTTTGGATATGCCAAGCGCAAGGTTTATAGGAGAACGAGTAGTAGTAGTACTAGTAGTACGTACCGGTGGTACGTACTATACGAGGAAGAAGGCAACAAGATGTATGTTTTGCATGACAGTCTCTTCTTACAGTACGTGCTAGACCTAGTGGACCTCATTGTTGTAATGGGACTACTCCCTATCATAGATGGCACGATTCAGAGTGGTGGGCAGCGGGCATAATTCGGAGCTGCTTAGTCTGAAACCCCATGAAGAATTCCCATCGAAAGGAATAGCCATCCTCTACACGTGCTCCTATATAAAATGAGTAAATGAGACAAAAAGAGAAAGAGACAAAGTAAAAAATCACCAGCCTTAGATCCAGCCCTATTATATCAATGAATGATATTTCTACGTCGTGATTGACATGGCTATATTATTAACCATGCTACGGAGGTAGAAGTGGGATTTTTATTTATTCATGGAGGTAGAAGCGGATATATATTCAACGAGGAGTGAAATAATGGCTGCTTCCTCGGTCAAACATAGAGAAAGGTGGGCCTCATGATTTCACGGTTTATTAGTCATTATTACTGCCTATACTCTTTGCCCATATATAATAACCGTGTGGTAGTACAGTAGTGGGCTATACTTTTAATAAACATACTCGAAGAGAAGAGGTGCATGCACCCACGCACGTAGTGTACTAGTAGCACTCTTTGCGTCTTTTGCGTCTTCCCCAACCACACACGTGACACAATGGAGCTCATTTTTGTAAGATGATGCAGCCCACGTGATAATTTGACGCGTCTAGTAGTAGTTACTCACTTATAAATAAATGGAGGGTCGGGAACCACGCATGAACGGTGTCGCATCATTTATAAATAAAGTTTTTTTCTTTAGTGGCACATACGTAATATAAATAGGTTCATTTGGAGAGAAAAGGAAACCACTCCACTATATACATAGCCAGGACGAGCCTACATGGTTGCTTGCTGGGGTTGCTCTCTTCCCTCCCTCTCACACAAAACGACCGTGGTCACATCTCTAACATCCGGGCGGATCATGTCCGCCGGGGGAAGGGGTGGATGCTTAGTGTAGATGCGGTCATCGTCGCCGACGGTGAAAACCCACTGTCGGCACATCCCGATCAGGGGTCCCCGCCATTCTTTCTCACAAAGCCGGTGAGGTTGCCTTCGTCCCTTGCTCACTACCGTGATGTGGGCAGTTGCCGCCTCCCGCCACCCTCCTCTAGGTTGAGCTACGTCCCAACACCCCTCAGGTACAACTTCCTTTACAGCCGGCTTGCACCACTGCTCCAGCTGTCCACATCACTCCATGTGGATATTTCTCTACTTCTTTGCCCCACACATACCTCTACTAGCTTCTACCTACTGTATTTATGATGAGTTTATGTCTCATCAACTAGTCCCAGTAATCTTATTCTAATCACGCTTCTTCAATTTCTTTGCCACAGGGATGCTCATCTCGATTTTGGTGAAACTGCACAAAATGATTCGATGGTCAAAGCGTTGCAAACTTCATTTCTTCAGAAGCTCCAACGTTGCTAGCAAATTAATGCCTGGTTAGGGTTTATGGTTGCTGGGCTAGGCACTGCATGGATCATTTTTTCTTTAGCTATCTCTGTTCCAAAATAAGTGTCAACTTTAGTAGTAGTACAACTTTGTACTAAAGTTTGCATAAAGTTTAGACACTTATTTTGGAATGGAGGGAGTACATATTGGCTATGATCTATCAATCATTGAGATGCAATATCATGCATGTCAGTCTCCTTTGTATTTGATGAAATGTTGCAACAGGCAACCTTGGACGCAAGATACATGAAACAGGAGCTAGAAGCTTCATAGCATTGTACAAATTTATCTCACTGAGAAATTACAATACGTACTATAATAGTACTATATAAAGAGCTAGGTGTCACACGGTGTCCAGAAAATATGGTGATAGTGTGAGGTGTGATAACCCACAAGTATAGGGGATCACAATAGTTTTTGAGGGTAGAGTATTCAACCCAAATTTATTAATTCGACACAAGGGGAGCCAAAGAATATTCTCAAGTATTAGAAGCTGAGTTGTCAATTCAACCACACCTGGAAACTTAATATCTGCAGCAAAGTGTTTAGTAGCAAGGTAATATGATAGTAGTGGTAACGGTAGCAAAAAGGTAACAATAGTAAAAGCAATGTTTTTGGTATTTTGT
Source organism: Triticum urartu (assembly GCF_003073215.2). Classification (NCBI taxonomy): domain Eukaryota; kingdom Viridiplantae; phylum Streptophyta; class Magnoliopsida; order Poales; family Poaceae; genus Triticum; species Triticum urartu. Next base: position 547,518,320 of record NC_053028.1, on the reverse strand, counting down.
AGTGATGATAGTAATAGCAACGGAAAAGTAAATAAGCGAAGAACAATATATGGAAAGCTCGTAGGCAATGGATCGGTGATAGAGAATTATGCCGGATGCGGTTCATCATGTAACAGTCATAACCTAGGGTGACACAGAACTAGCTCCAGTTCATCAATGTAATGTAGGCAGTATTCCGAGTATAGTCATACGTGCTTATGGAAAAGAACTTGCATGCCATCTTTTGTCCTACCCTCCCGTGGCAGCGGGGTCCTTACGGAAACTTAAGGATATTGAGGCCTCCTTTTAATAGAGAACCGGAACAAAGCATTAACACATAGTGAATACATGAACTCCTCAAACTACGGTCATCACCGGTAAGTATCCCGATTATTGTCACTTCGGGGTTAACGGATCATAACACATAATAGGTGACTATAGACTTGCAAGATAGGATCAAGAACGCTCATATATTGATGAAAACATAATAGGTTCAGATCTGAAATCATGGCACTCGGGCCCTAGTGACAAGCATTAAGCATAGCAAAGTCATAGCAACATCAATCTCAGAACATAGTGGACACTAGGGATCAAACCCTAACAAAACTAACTCGATTACATGATAGATCCCATCCAACCCATCACCGTACAACAAGCCTATGATGGAATTACTCACGCACGGCGGTGAGCATCATGAAATTGGTGATGGAGGATGGTTGATGATGACGATGGCGACGGATTCCCCTCTCCGGAGCCCCGAACGGACTCCAGATCAGCCCTCCCGAGAGGTTTTAGGGCTTGGCGGCAGCTCCGTATCGTAAAACGCGATGATTTCTTCTCTCTGATTTTTCTCCCCACGAAACTCAATATATGGAGGTGGAGTTGGAGTCAGAGAGGCAACAGGGGGCCACGAGGTAGGGGGGCGCGCCCCCCACCCTCGTGGCAAGGTGGTGGCCCCCCTGGCCTTCATCTTTGGCAGGTATTTTTCTTATTTTCTGAAAAGTGTCTCCGTGAAGTTTCAGGTCATTCCGAGAACGTTTGCTCCTGCACATAAATAACACCATGGTAATTCTGCTGAAAACAACGTCAGTCCGGGTTAGTTCCATTCAAATCATGCAAGTTAGAGTCCAAAATAAGGGCAAAAGTGTTTGGAAAAGTAGATATGTTGGAGACGTATCAAGGTGGGCCATGTAATCACTAAGCATGTGTGTTTTCACTGCTTCCACACTCCTCCGCTGTAAGAATGGAGAAAACTGTAATCTAGTAGTACCTCCTTTTGCCGAAAGCGTGGGACATCCAGCAGTCGTACCACCTTAGTAATAATGACCAATGAGCTGTCAAATCACATAGACCCAGCAGTAAGTTGGACAGATGAAGCAACCAACACTCTTGAATCTGCTTCTCTCTTCAACACAGGCGCCAGTGATGAGAGGTTGCATCCGCTTTGCCCGGGCATGAATGCGGCACCGACTCTTTGGAGCGGCGCTGAATGTTTCGAGCAGGAAGCGCGCGCGAACGATGGAGGGGTTTTGGGTGGGCCAGGCTGGTTAGAAGCGGGCGTGGCAGCTGTCCACCTGTCCCGATCGGAAACCTGGAAACGAGAGAATGCACCGACTCTCGTGGCTAAATCGTACACTACACACCACCTCTCTGTAGGAGTAGGTCGATGTGTCGCTCTCTCTAACACACACATGCTGTTAAACACACACACACACACGCGCGCGCATACACATGTTCATAGAATAGGAATATTGTGCGAGTGCGAAGCCAAAGGAAGTGAGATACAAATGGAGTACATACAAGAAGAGAAGATGCGACGAATATTCCATCAAACCTGGACTGAGGAGTAGTACTCCCTCCATCTAGGTGTTAAGTCATCTTACGAAAATCAGATATTCCCAAAATGTTTAGGCGTCGTCCATTAAATTCTCATCTCAATCCCTTCTTGGCCTCGTTGCTAGCGAGCGTTCACTGGTACAACGACGTGCTATACAAACGGTTTTTAACCCCTTTCCGCGATGGCATTTGGAACCATCGCCAAGTGAGTGTGGGCGATAGGGGGTTCTTCCTACACGACCTAGAAAATCGTTGGGGTGAGGCATCGAAACCCAATCATTTTCGTAGGTATGTACATCCCACATGGTAATCCGAGAAAAACATTTCCGTAGGTATGTACACCCCACATGGTGAATCCCAGAAAATCATTTCCATAGGTATGTACATCCCGCACGGTGAATCCTAGAAAATCATTTCTGTAGGTATGTACATCCCACACGGTGAATCCTAGAAAAACATTTCCGTAGGTATGTATATCACACACAGTTCTTTGTGTGGAAACATTTGTTCAAGGTGGCCTAACGCAAATAGTTCGCTGCCAGAAGCCGTGTGTGATTGTTAGTTGATCGAACACGCCTACTTTCTAGAAACCATGCGGGTTGTTTGAGTTCATCACCCACGGTGCTGTCTGAGTAACCATCTCCAATAGAAAACCCCAATAAGCAGGTTAATTAGCCTATTATTGATAATCCATGTACTAATCAAACTGATATTTCTTGTAAAAGACGCTAGATATTTCATATGTGTATAGAAGCAACCAGGATTTCATAATCGAATTACATCAGATAGCTTCGGCACTCAGTTATGCCATTACACAACAGCACCAAGTTTCACATGCAACATCAAAAACCTTTGGAAAGTAGCATCATACACGGTAAATAGAAAAATGAATCTCATCTGGGAAACTGCAGAAGTGGAAGGCAAATATTGAGCCTTCAGTGATGTTGAATGTCCTTGCAACTTTAGGCTAGTGGCTATGTGATGCATGGTGAACTACCCGCCGTTGTTGTCGCCGGCCGCTGGGAGCGCCATTGGAACCGTTGGATGTCCTATCTGTATGTGTCCTCGTGGGTGTGCTTATTGTGTCGTGTGAGACGAGAGATGAAGGTAAATGGCCACAGGAATAAAAGGGGGCTGGGCGGCGTGGATTCTCGGCGCATCTACATGGCAGTTTTTGCAATGGGTAACTGCATTGTCACGCCGCGCCCGGGGCAACCGCTTGCACACGAACGTGCGTGATCATGCGCCGGCCCCAAACACTGGCAGCGCGCGTGGAGGGATGAGGGCAGAGCACCCGGAGGGACGTGAGAGTAGAGCGTGCGTGGCGGGATGCGAGTAGAGCGCGCCGCGACCGCCTGAACTGCAAGCAACCACACACATAGAGCAGTTGAACAGGCAGGAAATGGTCGCCTACAAGTCAGCCGACAGTTGCATCGCTGCATAGAGAGCGGCCATGTGCTACCACCTCCGTCTAGTCTATAGTCTCCTTTATATTCTATGCCATACTTTGCCCTCAAATTTAACCAACAACATGTTATTGCATGTTTTAAAAATTATATAATTGGAAACTACGTTCAAATACAAATCCAACTATATAATCTTTGGCGACATGCATTCGTATTTTATTAGTTAAATCATACTTATAAACCAGGACGATGGTATAGTAGGTAATTAAATCGCAAACATTTTTTTATTAATCATGGCCTTTCGTCGTCCTCTCGCACGTCTTGTCACCCCGCTGCCGTAGACGGCTTACAGCGCAAGTTTGCGCAGCGTGCGGGGGTGTTCTTTTGGCCTAACGGTGGCGCCAATGAATCGTCGGTGAGCCCGTTCCCGTGCAACCTCACAGGTTCCCGCGCAAGCTTCTCGCCGGACTCAGTGAAATCCCCCAAAATCCCAATGCTTGCCGGTCTTCTATATAAACCCTCACGGCCGGCGAGTCCTGCGTTACATTTTCCCCTCCCTCCCTGTAGCTTATCTCGTCTGCTTCTCCCACAATCGCCAATGGCACCGATCCGTCGTCATCGCTCAGCCACTCCGCTGTCATCAGAGGACAGCTCCAGCTGGGAGGCTACACCTCGGCGGCGGCGCAATTCCTGGCGTAGTGTAGTGCGCGTGGCGTCCCTATTGGGTGTGCGCGGAACACCCACCACGCGCTCCACCGCCGGTGCCCGTCGGCAGCTGTTGCCAGCCGCCGTTGCCACCACACCACCGTCGAAAGCCTAGGGCCATCGCGTGTTCCGTCGCTGTGGCCCGAAGGAGGGAGGTGGCCGTCGTGGCCTCCACCCAACTGCCGGCCACTGTGGCCATCACCTGCTCTGCCACCGTGGCCCGAAGGAGGGAGGTGGTGGTCGTGGCCGCCACCCACCGTGCACCGCCGGGGTCATTACCCGCTCCGCCACCGCCGCCCGAAGGCGGGAGGCGGAGGTGGATACCCGCACGTGCGTCAGCGACCTTGTGCACTACATCGAGTTCCTGTGGGAGGAGAAGGAGCGCCTCGTCGAGCATGCAAAGAGCCTTGCCGCCACCGTGGCCGCGGCACACGCCGCCTCAGAGGCGAGGAATCAGGAGATCTACGAGGAGAACCACCACTTCAAGAGGGGTCGTCTGGAGCGGCAGAGGGCATTCGAGGTGAGCATCGCTGAAGCTGCAACAACGGCAGGCACCGTATTGCGGTTGCCTAGCTCGTCGGTAGGCTCCTCTTCCTACGCCTCTTACTGAGCGCGCTCGGCAGAGGAGAGGTAGCCGAAAGTAGTACAAAACCCCTCCACAGTAGTAGTATTTAGGGGCTATTTGTTTAGTTCATCTGACTATAGATGTGGTGGAACTGTACAACGTACTTCAAATTAGTGAGTATATATAGTTGAGCTAGCTATTTCAGTACGTGGTTGGCAACAATTGGGGAAAAGTTTGGTCGGTTCAACTGTCGAGTTGAACTGTTTTTATAAATTAAGAACGACTGCTTAATCTATGAATGAAATCTATGCTTAATTACTGATTTTTAGTTGCAAAAAATAGATACTGCTAGTGATTTTTAGCTTCATATTTTGACAAATCGTAGTGTTACAAGGATTGACAAATGTTACCAAATTGTTTGTACGTGGTTGCACACGGGTCATCCAAAACAACTGTTTGCGTTGAACGGATGCACAAATCCTGCGCTGCTCTCACTTTGCGCACGGGTGTTCTATCTAAAACATTTGCGATCAAGAGCAGCAGAAATCCCGCTCGGCACATTTTCATTTGGCTTCCTGGGGAAGCTGTCGGTTTGCATATGGGTGTTCTAACTAAAATGTTTGCGATGATTGTTTTATATTTAAAAAGCGAATTAAACTATGGCTTGGGTGCCATTAATGGAGAGGATGCGACCAAGGCTGGCGGCCATGGAAGTCAAAGGGGTCGCTTCCCAGTGAGCTTGCGCAGCGTATAGCTCGCATGCTTCCCGGTGAGCCTGCGCATTCGAGGACAACTTGCACGCCTCTCGGTTAGCCAGCGCACCTAACGGTGCTCGCACGCCTCCCGTTCAGTCAAGGTTAAGCAGCTGTCCGCACGACACCTCCTATAGCCATTAAAACCAAGACACATGGCGTCACGTGAATGGTTAACAGAACGCACACGGTTTGAATTATACAAATGTTTGAGATATTAAAGTGGCAGCTATTTTTTCAAAATGCCTTTGTTGACTGTCATTATTCGAGTGCGCCTTCACTCAAAATGGATACGAAAAATACCACAACATGTCGGGAGCCATTCCATGATAGCATGCCAAGTTTCATGAATTTCAGATGAGTTTTGGATTTACTAGAATTTAAAAACCAGGCATCTCAATGTTTTGCCGGCAAACAACGGTGCCCTGGTGTTTGAAATTCATTCCCATTTTTTGCATGGGACCTAAGCATGCACCCAAGGACACAGAGTTGATTTTTCAACCAATTTATATGCACTCGAGCATGTGCATGTAGTTCAAATTTGAATTATGCACATAAATGCATTGAAAACTCAGTTAATGCATAAAAATGTCCAAACGAACCCCAAAAATCACAAAACTAGACACAACACTCCTGTTGTTCTATGTTGACACAAGAAAAATTTTGGAAGCAATAATAGGAAGTGGATATTGTTTCGTCCCCAAAGGTGGGACGTTCCCTACCGAAACCATGATGCTTGTTGTGAGAAGCTTTGGTTTGTGAGAAGCATATACCCAAACCTGCCCCAAACGGGACAAATTTTTTACCACGGCATGTTGATGCCGCTCCATGAAAGCATGCCAAGTTTCATGAATTTCAGACGAGTTTTGGATTTACTAGAATTTAAAAACAAGGCATCTCAATGTTTTGCCGATAATCAACGGTGCCCTGGTGTTTGAAATTCATTCCCATTTCTTGCATGGGACCTAAGCACGCACCCAAGGACAGAAATTTGATTTTTCAACCAATTTATATGCACTGGAGCATGTGCATGTAGTTCAAATTTGAATTATGCACATAAATGCATTGAGAACTCAGTTAATGCATAAAAATTTCCAAACGAACCCTGAAAAATCACACAACACTCCTGATGTTCTATATTGACACAAGAAAAAATTTGAAAGCAATAAGAGGCAATGGATATGGTTTCATCCCCAAAGGTGGGACGTTCCCTACCGAAAACCATCATGCTCGTTGTGAGAAGCTCTGGTTTGTGAGAAGCATATACCCAAACCTGCCCCAAATGGGACAAATTTTTTACCATGTCATGTTGATGTTGCTCCATGAGAGCATCCCAAGTTTCATGAATTTCAGACGACTTTTGGATTTACTAGAATTTAGAAACCAGGCATATCAATGTTTTGTCGGGAATCAACGGTGCCCTGGCGTTTGAAATTCATCCCCATTTCTTGCATGGGACCTAAGCATGCACGCAAGGACACATATTTGATTTTTCAACCAATTTATATGCATTGGAGCATGTGCATGTAGTTCAAATTTTAATTATGCACACAAATGCATTGAAAACTCAGTTAATGCATAAAAATGTCCAAACGAACCCCGAAAAATCACAAAAAATCACACAACACTCATGTTGTTCTATGTTGACACGAGAAAAAATTTGAAAGCAATAAGAGGCAATGGATATCGTTTCGTCCCCAAAGGTGGGAAGTTCCCTACCGAAAACCATCATGCTTGTTGTGAGAAGCTCCGGTTTGTGAGAAGCATATACCCAAACCTGCCCCACATGGGATAGATTTTTTACCACAGCATGTTCATGCCACTCCATGATAGCATGCCAAGTTTCATGAATTTCAGATGGGTTTTGGATTTACTAGAATTTAAAAAACATGCATGTCAATGTTTTGCCGGCAATCAACGGTGCCCTGGTGTTTGAAATTCATTCCCATTTCTTGCATGGGACCTAAGCATGCATCCAAGGACAAAGATTTGATTTTTCAACCAATTTATATGCACTGGAGCATGTGCATGTAGTTCAAATTTGAATTATGCACATAAATGCATTGAAAACTCAGTTAATGCATAAAAATGTCCAAATGAACCCTGAAAAATCACAAAAAATCACACAATACTCATGTTGTTATATGTTGACACGGGAAAAAAAATGGAAAGCAATAAAAGGCAATGGATATTGTTTTGTCCCCAAAGGTGGGACGTTCCCTACCGAAAACCATCATGCTTGTTGTGAGAAGCTCCGGTTTGTGAGAAGCATATATCCAAACCTGCCCCAAATGGGACAAAATTTTTACCACGGCATGTTGATGCCGCTCCATGATAGCATGCCAAGTTTCATGAATTTCATACGGGTGTTGAATTTACTAGAATTTAAAAACGAGGCATCTCAACATTTTGCCGGCAATCAACAGTGCACTTGTGTTTGAAATTCATTCCCATTTCTTGCATGGGACCTAAGCATGCACCCAAGGATACAAATTTGATTTCCCAACCAATTTATATGCACTGGAGCATGTGCATGTAGTTTAAATTTGAATTATGCACACAAATGCATTGAAAACTTAGTTAATGCATAAAAAGTCCAAACAAACCCCGAAAAATCACAAAAATTCACACAACACTCATGTTGTTCCATGTTGACATAATAAAAAAATTTGAAAGCAGTAAGAGGCAATGGATATTGTTTCGTCCCCAATGGTGGGACGTTCGCTAACGAAAACCATCATGCTTGCTGTGAGAAGCTCCGGTTTGTGAGAAGCATATACCCAAACCTGCCCAAAATGGGACACAGTTTTTACCACAACATGTTGCTGCCGCTCCATGATAGCATGCTAAGTTTCATGAATTTCAGACGGGTTTTGGATTTACTAGAATTTGAAGACCAGGCATCTCAATGTTTTGCCAGCAATCAACGATGCCCTATTGTTTGAAATTCATTCCCTTTTCTTGCATGGGACCTAAGCATGCACCCAAGGACACAGATTTGGTTTTTCAACCAATTTATATGTACCGGAGCATGTGCATGTAGTTCAAATTTGAATTATGCACCTGAAATGGCTAGAAAACCAATTTAATGTATAAAATGTTCAAACGAACCCTGAATAATTCCAATTCTTTTACGACACACATATAGTTGCATGTTCACTCCAGATAAAAGGTCTAGCAATTCAAACACCGTCCATTGCCGCTGTGACCCCATTATGTAATTCAAATCTAGATGAAAAATCAAGTAGATCGCACACAATTTATTATTAGCAACCGTGTGAGATCCAGCACAAAATATCCTGGAGCACCATCGGTGTATAGTAACCCTATGGCTTATGCGAGAAGGTGCATCGGCTACAATCCACAACCGTCGTCTCAAGCACACTAGTTCGCTCCCCAAATATCATTTCACTGTCCAATCGTCGTCGGTGAAAGATGGGCACGTGGACAGCTTCGGTAGCCCACACCGGCTAACAAGGTGAATGAGCGCGGCCGCAATCTGCGATCGGGCGACAAAGGCAGCCCAAAGGGCTGCTGTTGCTTCTCAGGTGGCGGCAGCAACATCTGCCTCGGGGATAGCAACTAGCGAGAGCAGCATAGCAGCTGTCCGTTCCGCAGCGGTGGCCTTAGCCCTGATGGAGGCCGCCCACGCCCAGCTCCTAGCGGTCACCGCAAAAATCGAACGAAGCTTCTCTGCCAACGGTCGACAACCCACGGCCGAAGAGCTGGCAATCGCCGAGAGCATTCGAGCAGCCGTCCGTTCCTCCGCCGCATATCATGCGACGACAGAGCCTGTCCAAGCCCAGATTGCGTCCGCCCACACCCAGCTCGTGGCGGCCTTTTCCAAAGAGATGGCGGACGTGGATGGCGAGATGCTTGCCGAGTATGATGCGATGGATGCCATGGAGCCCCTTCCCTAGGAGACTGTCGGTCGTGATCTGGACATGGAGGCGGCAGCGGAGATCGACGAGCACCAGCCGTAGTAGTACTCTTTGTTTTGTTTAATTAAGAGCACCGGTCTTTAATTTGTTAGAGTAATGCTTAGGTTAGCTAGCTCTGTTTAATTGCTGAACTTGCTCGATTAAGAAGTGTAGGTGTGTTGTAGTCTCCTTTGTGTACCCAAATTATGCAATGACGTGGATGACCACTGTAACCATGGAAATTCGAACCAAAACTTTTGACGTTCAAACTCATCACACACGGGTGAAGCTATCTGAATCGTTTGTGATGTCCACATATCGTACACAGTTCTGAATAAGGGACCGTGTCTGATGACACTTTGCGTGCTAATTTTCTGGCTAGAGCGATTCCAAATTTTCGGCTTCCGTGGGAATATCTACCTCCCCGCCCCTCCCCCTTACCAAAAGACACATTTACCCTCTTTTTGCCTTCCTTTCCAAGTTGAAACCTTCACTCCTTGCTTGCAGCGCCATCTCCTCGTCGGCGACGCTCCTTCACGCTACTCGACCTCGTCTATTCAGACAGGTAATCCACACCCGACCCCCATCGTCCTCCTCCTTCCACATCCCACATGCCCTGACCACCGATGCGAGCATGACACCTTCCACCCAAATCACCGACCCCTCCACCAAATAAGCGCCGCCCTAAGCCATGGTGCACATAGTATAGCCAGGATCTCAACGAGCATTTGGCAGTGGAGAAGCAAATCACGGCCGCATGCGCGGATGAGGTCGCGATGGTTGCCATTCGTGCCGACCCCCAAATCTTGGAGGAGCACCTTGCCATTTGCTAGCTACGCTAGTTAAGCATGCTCGGTTTACCCGTTGCATGTGTTGCTCATGCCTTTCCTTCACAAATTCTAGTGAATTGTGTTATCTAATTTTACCATGCAATCTGGTGCTCTAGTGTATATGTTCTATATGTCGTGTAGTGTGGTGCTCACTTATTAACTATTTTGTTAATTAGTTGTCATCTTCAGTTAACTGTTTGGTTCAATTATGCAAATGTGATGTTCAATTCTTCAGGTTGCAATTTTGTATTGTCTTCCATGTGAGAAATAAATTGAATTTATCTTCACAAAATACATGAGAAACGAATACAATTGCTATATTTCCAAGTTGTCAAGCATGCTTGGTTTGGTTATACATTATGCAATGTGGTGCTCAGTTAACATTTGGTTCATTTGTGTAGTGGTGTTTAGTTAACTGTTTGGTTCAATTCTGCAATGCGATGTTCAATAGTTGTGGGTGCATTCTGGTATTGTATACCATGTGAGGAATAAATTGAATTTATCTGTAGTAAATACATGAGAAACAAATACAATTGCTACAATTGGCTGCAGTTAACTGTTTGGTTAACTGTCTGATCTTCTATTAGGAGTACGTTATATTGTGCAATGTGATGCTCAGTTAATGTTTGGTCCATTTTTGTGGTGTTTAGTTAACTGCTTGGTTCAATTCTGCAATGCGATGTCCAATTGTCATGGGTAGAATTTTGTATTGTTGTGCATGTGAGGAATAAATCGAATTTGGCTGCACTTAATACATGAGAAACATATACAAGTGCTATATTTCCTTGTTCTTAATCATGCTTGGTTTGGGTAAATTGGTTTTCCCTGTGGCTTGAATTAATCTGATGAATCTACAATGTGCTTATTTTTCATCAACATATTTTACTGATAGCATGCGAACCCTTACTTAACCTGATGACTAACTACCTTATATGTGTTGCAGGGAAACAATGGGAAGCAGTGAGGTTTACAATCGAGATTAGCATGTGCATGGTCCGTTCTCTAATAGCACATT